>NW_028323180.1:0-43717 GCF_984573655.1 Nuphar pumila | reverse complement strand
ATCCCAGCCGTAGCTGCTGCTGTCGACATGCAGCTCCGCTTCCGCTGACGGCAGCTCGATGGGACGACCGTTCCAGCGCTGTGGCAAATGCCATTGCAGGTCCTTCACCGCGCGATGGGAGAGCCGCACGCGGCTCGACCAACCGGTCTTCGCGACCAAGGCATCATACAGGCTGCGCAGGTAAAAGCGCGCCGGCAGCACCGCCAGCTGCACAGACACTGCCTTGCCGCAAAGCGCAGCCAGGTCGCGCACGCGCACCATGCGCGCCGACTCCGACGCGCGGCACAGGAGGTTGCGAGCAGGGTTGTGGATGGCATTGCGACGACGCTCGTCTACGTGGAAAACGCCCCTGCGTGTATCCACCTCCAGCCCCAAGTGCACTAGGCACTGCGTCGGGGCCCACACGCACTTGCTGTCGTTCCAGCACAGCCCCAGGCTGGACAAGAGCTGCTTTGCCGCGAAGGCAGCGCTGGCCGCCGCCGCTAGGCTGTGCGCGATGAGCAGGAAGTCGTCAAGGTACGGGAGGACACGCAGGATGTGCCGGCGGCGCTTTTTCCGGCGCGCGCTCCAGCCGTCGGCCGGCGCCGGCGTCGCCTTTTCCGGCGCGCGCTCCAGCCGTCGGCCGGCGCCGGCGTCGCCAGGTTCTGCAGGGCCTGCACAACCAGTCGCATGAGCTTCGTGAAGATCCACGGGCTGGCCGTCCAGCCGAACGGCAAGCCGACGCAGCGGTAGCACTCGCCGTTCACGCAGAGCGTGAAGTACTTGCGATCTTCCTCCTTGATGGCAAGATGGTAATACCCATCCTGGAGATCGAAGCTCACCAAGCGTTGCGCATCGCGAAGCGGCGAAGGGACTTCAGCGTCTCGTACTGCACTGATTGCTGCACGCAGTGCGAGTTGAGCCACCGCAGGTCCACCACCAACCTCCGGCCGCCGTTCTTCTTGGGAACCAGGAAGGCGCGAGACACAAAGCGCTCGTCCAGTGCATACTCGAGGCCCCCAACCAAGAGAAGGCGCGAAACCAGAGCGTCCCAGTCGCTCGCTGCGTCCGGCGGCACTGCACAACTGCCATGGTGGAAATGGGCAGGCGGGCTGTCCGCCCAATCGACACCCACGCCCGCCTCGATCCAGCTGAGGACCTCGCTCGACGCGCCGATCGCACGCCAAGCGTCCGCGCACGCCGAGGTTCTGCGATGCAGGTGGCCGTCCGAAGACACCACTCGAGGGGTGCGTTGAAAACACATCACTCACGCTGCTTCGCGACCGCCTCGCGCACCTGGAGCTTGGTGAGCTGCTTGGTGTGCTCAGCGGCGAGCTCGGTGGAGGCGTCAAAGGCAACTCGGTCGACATCAACGGGGGCAGTGAGGAGAGGGTTGTGGAGAGCGGTGCGCTGGCAGTTGCCCACCTGAGTGATGATGCCCGCGCGGAGGGCAGGGTCGCACAGCTGCTCGTCGCCAGCCAAGCAGAGGTATTTCAGGCGACCAACCTGGTTGGCGAGATTGAGCTCAAAGGCGTCAACGCCGAGCTCGAGCTGTGCGAAGAGGGGGTCGGCGGAGATGGAAGCACGCTGGTCAAGGAGAGCACAAAAGCCGCGTACTGTTGCGTGCTGCCAGGCAACAGCAGAGCCGAGGAACTGCAGCTCAAACGCTTTCGGCTGTGAGTCTTTGAGGAGCTGAGCGTGGGCAAGGGTGTTGCGGCGGTCGGCGAGAGCAGGGGGGCAGAAACGAGGGACGCCGGGGTGGGTGAAATGGCCGAGCTGATACGGGCTGACGTGGTCGAGCTCCTGAGCACAAGCCACAACCGGGAAACCCAAAAACAACTGCTGCTTGCCTTCCACACAAGGAAAGACGGCGTAGTCGAATGGGAGGTGGGAAGGGGTGACGTGGGGAATGGCGTCGTGAGGGGATGGGCACACACTGGCCCAGTGAGGCGCGGCCCGCTGTGACGCAGGAGCAGGTGACACGCACGTGGGTGGCAGGATGGGAAGAGAAGGTGGCGACTGGCGGACAGGAGATGAAGCAGGACCGGGTGAGTGGACAGGTTCGGAATTTAGGGCGACACGTGGAGAAGAGGGCTGACGGAGGGCAAGCAAGGCTTCGAAACCTGGTCAAAAAACCTCTGCTGCTGCTTGTACTGCAGCTGCTGCTGGTCAAACCTGAGCTGCTGCTGTGCGATCTGCTGCTGCTGCAAAGCCTGATTCGCAGCCAGAGCAGCCTGAAGTTCTTGGATTTGCTGCGCGAACGCTTCGTTGCGCTCCGCTTGGCTAACCATTCAAACGACTGGCGGGAGCAAAGGCAGCCAATCAACAAGGGTCGAAGACGAGATGAATGGAGAAGAGAATCAAAGAAAAGATCAGAATACAAGTCGACTGACGTGAAACGTGGTCGAACCAACGGATCGTTCGAAGTTGGCTGCTAAGCAACGCACTGGATGCGTGCAAACAACTGGAATAACAACACCTACGAGGAGGGAGCCACGACGAACCGCGGAGGAGGGTCTATTTTGAGCTAAGCAGTAGCTCGAAATAAAAAACCTGAGGCAAGCCTCGCGAGTTCCGCAATAAAGGGCGAGCATGCAATCAGAGCGTGCAAGCTAGAAGGGCAAGCAGGCGCATCACAGATGAGTCACGAGATCACTATCGCAGACTATCTATAAACTAGAGTACCCCAGTACAAGCACCTATACAATGGATGGTGATACACCGTTTTACAACACAACCGCATCCACATGGACATTGGCAACTTCAAGCGAGCATGCGACGCCGCAACGGGGTTCATTGACATGACAACGCTTCGTTTGCCCAGCATTTTCACCCTCGAAAATTCAGGGGTCTGGGGGCCTGGGGATCCCGGTATTTCGCTGGGGACGTTGTTCGCCGGACGAGTGGGGAACACAATGCAAAGCAGCCCTGATGGTTGGAAGAATCCGCGACGCTGCAAAAAGTCCTCAGTGCTTCACCAGAATGGGTTTCAACACCCATTTCGTGCCGAAAAAAGCCGTGCACTTTTGGGCATCTGGACCCAGAAAGTGAGGTCGAGCGAAACACCGCAGGTTCGAACGCTGGCAAAGTTCGATCATGCTTTCCGACGAACCAGGTGTTTTCAATCATGAACTGGGACTGTCAGCAGGAAAGCGGGGTCACTCTTCACACCACACAAGGTGTAAAAGAAGCCGTACACAACGACATTGTGGCACTTATGAGAAATTTCAGGAGCATGCGTGGCCACAACGACATTGTGGCACTCATAACAAGATTTGGCAGCATGCGTAGCCATTTAGTTAAGTCGGCAGCATGCGCGGCCGTTTGGTTACGTTGGCAGGGAAACACTAAATGGGGGCGCTTAAGGAGCCGGCCGGGACCCACTAGGCCCAGCCATCAATCACTGACTATGGCCTTGGTTTAAGAAAGCACTTATAATATAATTCGGCAGCATGCGCGGCAGCTTAGTTCACGTTGGCAGGGATCCACCAAGTGGGGGCGCTTATGGAGCCGGCCGGGACCAACTGGCCCAGCCACCAATCACTGACTACGGCCTTGGCTTAAGGAACCATGTAAACTTTGCAGCAGAAACGCACTTTCTGAAGGATTTTGTACCAGCGATCATAATTGAGCGCAGCCTCCATGTTGGACACCTTGTACTCGAGCGTTTGCAGCTTGACTTTCACGAACGTGAGCTCCATTGCCTCAGGACTGCTGCCATCAAAGACATTGGGGACGAGTGGGTTCATGTTGCGGTTACACCCCCATGTCTCTTGCTTCCTCCAATCAACGCCCTGGTACCTCACCTGCTCGTGCCAGCGTCTCGTGAAACGATGCCCATGGCGGAACATGCATATTGACATAATGATATGCAACCAAACCGGGCACACTCAGCATGCTCAGCAGTTGCACAAAGAGGAAATACATGGGGTATTCGTTCAACAGTCACATGTAGAACTGCCGGTTTGACCGTGCCCAACGGTCTAGCAAGAGGCTACATATACTGGCAGAACGACACGCAGTAAATAAATAACACAATGCCCATGTGGATGCAGTAGTATCACAACAAAGTCCAGCAGCATCACTAGCAGCTTGGACGATACACGAAACGCTATGAACCGTCACAGAGCAGCGTCTCTCAACTACGGAACATGACAAGGATGACGGCGTTGACTGTGCAGGTGCGCTGGTGTGCTTGTTGTTGCCTGATTGCCTTGGCTGTTCCCGTGGTCAACGTCGCTGCATCTCTTGGAAGTGACGACGAGGTCATATGCGGAGCACAGTGTACGCAAGTCCATTTTAGCATTGTCAGCATACCGTCCACCCTACGACCTTTAAGATGTGCCAACAGCCCTGTCTTTCAAAACCTCCTTGAGTGCTCATGTGATGTCAGAATGCGGCACGGAGCGTGCGACGAGGTGCCCAGCATGAGAGCTGCTAGACACACCCGCTCATGCCCCTCTGTCCCACGGAACCGGCACCAAAAGGAAACCAAAGCATTTAGCGACGGCGAAAGCATACTGGTTGTACGGCACCCATCTACCAAACCGTGCGCACCAAGTACACACTTTCGTATCGCATGCCGAGGCGAACTTATCAGCAGGAAGCGTACCAGCAGGCAGTCGAGGTTGTAGCCAGCGTCAAGGATGGCGCGGGAGGAGCCTACTTCGGAGTAATAGATCGTATCCCAGACGTTGTCGTAGCATTTGAAAACGTCACGCCTGTCGAGGAGGATCTTGAGCCCAATGCTGTCTGTCGCAACGGTGTATGACTGCACATGTGGGTTCCTCCGAACATCTGTCCGGTCACGCCGGGGCGTCGGCTGGCAGTTGATCGTCGGCCCGACCAGTTTGACCTGGTCCGTGATCTTTGAGAGAAGCACGTTGAGCCAGTGGACGCTGCCCTGCAGCACCATGCCGAATGCAGTGAACCCAGTGCTTCGCCGAAATGGTTTCCGACCCGCACTTTCGTCCAGAAATCTCAAGCACTTTTGGGCATCAGAACCTGCAATTTGAACGATCTGGCAAGGCGCTGTCTGACTGCATCACAGTTGCAGTGCTTCACCAGACTGGGGTTCGACCCCCGTTTTCATCCCAGACATTCATGCATTTTCAGGCATGTGGACCCATGCAGCCCATGGACGATCTCCTGCAGCACCATGCTGGATTCCAACCAGAGTCTTGCAAGAGAATGGAGCACCACACACTGAATTCCATTTCATTCTTGGAGTCTCTTGCTGACCCAAGAATTCACCTGAAATTAGGCACAGTTGATGGAAATGATCCCGTGGTACTTGTCGGAAAGATAGACAATGTTTGACCCTGGTCTGACAGGGCCCGCACCTTGATGTAGACAGGCAGGAATGGACCTCGGACTTCGGCTGTCAGGAAGACGAAATACTTATACTTCTCGATGTCCACATCTCCCGAATCAAGCACCCAGCCAAACGTCCCCCAGTCATCACAGTCCGTCGTATGCAGGAGATACCTCGCATTGGAAGGCAGTTTAGGCAACTCCATCTGCACAAAGAGCCACACCTTGCTATAATCAAAATAACGGCAAACAAATGCTGGGAGATGTAGAAGACTTGTGCGAAGCAGCAGGCACTCACAGGACATGCATCTGGCTCAGTGCTTTGCCAGACCCGGTCGTTTTTCGGATCCCAAAATTGCATGAATTTTCGGGACGGAAATGGGGTTTCAACCCATTCTGGCGAAGCACTGACCTTGCTGGAAGATGCACAGGCGTTGACCAAAGCTTGTGTTTTCGGCGAATATCACATGACTGATGCCATCACCCATGATTCTTGGTAATTTCTTGGGTCTGCATGGTAAGTCTGACAGGGAAAAGAACGACCATGGCGTTGACACAAAGGAAGGACGAGTTTCTACAACACGTTCTCACCAAGCTTGCAGATCCAAGCGGCAGACGCTGGTGGCGCAGGAGCAGCCGTACCATCTTTGCTCGGTTGCTGTGCACAATGACGATGTAGGTGACGCCATTGTCTGGAATGACAGCCTCTCGTAGAAAGAAATGGAAATTGTTGATGAATTCCGGATTCTCATCCTTGAAGTAGTACAGCACCAACACATCTGGTGGGGCATCATGCCACTGTTCGCGAAGGTCCGCCTGCATGGCAAGGATGTAACGTAATCATATGGTGCAGCATGTCTGGGTCCCCGCCCCGCACATTGCTCCATTATCAGGTGAAAAATCAGACTGCACATGCAGGCAAATGCCCAAGGCGCACACCAGCTATGGTCTGCTGCTGACACTACATCAGGGATTGTATACTATGCCTTGATGATGATCGATGTGATGATGTGGTTTTTACAATGTGCGAGCGGCCGCGCGTCTTTGACAGACTGGCTTGTTCAGGCCGCTGACGTCTGATGAGCTGTATCCCTTCAACTGTGCTGCCTTGGTTGCTTGTTGAAGTTTTTGACATGTCAGAAAGAACGGTCATACGAACTTAACAGATTCGTGATTAATATGTGAGTAATTTACAACGCTTTTGGTTTCGGCAAAAATCGCATGAATAATGCCATCAAGCATGCCAGATATTCGGTGACTTCGTAGGTCTGCATGGTGCCGTGAGCGGTGATAAGAAAAGTCACGATGACTTACCGCGCCGTCAGTCGACTGAAGTGCCACCGAAGTAGTTGTGGTCAGAGGTTGAGGCCGTGCTACGCCTGTCTACACATGAAGCAAGCTGTGTCAGTGAGAGGGCCACCAACGAGAACAGATGAACACAAAGTAGTCAAAGTAGTCACTCATGCCCTCATTCCGGCACAATGAATGGCAAAAGGAACGATACAAATGATGCACAAGCCCATGGTACAACCAGGATCCTGTCTCTTCAACCCAGAAAACAAGTCAGGAAGGATTAATTCACCAGACCATGCAATATACAAGTCCAGATGCCTGAAAACTCTCATGTTCTTCGTTGTTCATGTTTGACAAAAAGGTCTGAACCGATCTGGCAAAGCCCCCTTCGCTGCGCAAGTGCGACACTGTTTTCTGGGGCGACCTTGCAATCTGGGACTCACCCTTCTCCCTTCAGATTTGAAAGGGCTAAGACGCGGATTGCTTGCCCGAGCGTGCTTGAATGTATTGGAAACCAGCTATCCTGAGATAGACGGTTTCATTGTTTGTGCTGAACCTTGTGTGCTTGGGCTCTGAATGAATCTATATATGTGGACTACTCAGGTTGGAATCCTGGAGTCGATTGTAACGGCTATCTTGATAAGTGTGTCGCTACCGCAACTCGCAATGTTTCCAACAGATTGTTCTACTGCTGTACGCGCATACTGATTGCTACCATAAACACCAGAATAAACAACAGCACCTCTACGTAAGGGACTGAATTAAATACTCGTAATATAACCATGTCAGTCAGGGCTCGTAGAATTCTCTACGGGGTATTAGGCGATACTAGGGCTTTGCAGTGCTGCATGGCAATTGTCTTGGGTTCTAAAATCGAGGTATATTCTTAGGTTGATGCATGGTAATGTGTGAATACATATGTACATGTCTTTTACATGGGACAGCCTGGCACTGAGTCCTTTCGAGAGCTCTTGAAAGCCGGCGTCGATGCCGATGCAGGTATGATTGTGAAAATATTCACATGTATAATCGGTGCATGTGTACACCGAATTCAAATGGTTTCGCCAGCTAAGGATCAGTAGCAAATCACAAATAATCTACAGCACGTATATTTGAACTGGGGTCTGTGGCAGTGCATGCTTAACGGCTGTGGCGACATTGATTAGTGGCGTGCATCTCGGAAGCACACCTGATCATAGTAGATCACTGCCGCCTTCGTCTGCCCGGCTGCCAGGCCAGCGTAGTAAATCGTTATGAAGAACGCGAAGAACACGGACAACGCGGCCGCCCAAATGCCGATCTTAGCAAACGTGCTGAAGCCTGTGTAACTCTCCCATCCTGTCTTGTTATATTGCCACTCTGCACGACGGCCATGACATATCAACGATAAGGAGGACTGCCGTTTCGAAACGCTCCTGCTGGGCGTGGTGACCCGTCCGTGACCCGCTTTGAAAGGGAAGAACAGGCTCCCGTCATCAAGCCAGAGCCGGGACAGAAACTATGTGGCGTCTCTTCAACGCCTGAGCTTACACATGTTCCCGACTGCGATGCGACGTTGTGATGTAGTCGCATCTCGCGAAGGTATTTGGCGATAACTGACATGCTAAACAGCATCATCATGTCATGCCCATACATTGCCCAGGTTCAAAATTACAAAGGACATGACGGGGTAAGATGCACCTGGCTGTGACCTGTCGACACACACGAGCGTAAATCGCGATCTCTAGTACACCCAGCGTTTCGCTGAGCGCATGCTGGTTAGTACATAAAAAAAAACAGAATGCGCTCAAAAAATGAAACATGCGAACTGAACATACTGTTAAACATACACGAAGAAAACCTGTCACGCAAGTTGCCAGTCGCATGACTGCTATGGACAACAGTATGTCGGTAGAATTGTACAGGGATCTAAGGTTCTGGGATGCAGCACTCGTGTTGACCTTTGTCAAGGTCTGCCTTGCATGCATTCAAATGATTATTATGCCTGCGATTTGAACTTGCGATTTGAACAATCCTAGGGAATGACATCTGTTGTCTATCACATTCTCAGTCAGGGTCCTGGGTGTACAAGGTTCGACATAACACGTGTCTCCAGACGTATTTTGTTGAACATACAAAAGCACACTCTATATGATTTCAATATCTTGTAGATGCGTCAGTTGTACCGAGACAACAGTGTCACGCAAATGAACACAAACTGCCCTTGCATGCATACGCCAAACACCATATCACGAGTACGACATGCTGCAATGATTATACACGAGCGCACCATGTTGAGCACGTTACCTCGGTTGGAAGGTGCAGGCGTACGAAAAACGAGCGCTTTCGGGCTGCATGGGGACTCTGGATCACTTGTGGGCGAGCGAGTGTGGTGTTTTTCCTTGGGAGAATGTGTGTGTCGAATTTCCCGATGCATGTCTACACGAGACGGTGCACCAGTGGCCCTGGAAATGCAGAAAGACCAGGGGTGAGGGCTGCTCAGCACCACATGGCCGCAAGGCCAACCAACGTGTCAACCGCACATCGCCCGACGAATACCCAGCAGCTATAGTGCGCGATGTGGGACAAGCCAAAGGAGATGCTTGCAACACGTGCTGAGGAGTTCTGCCATAAGTCAAGCCATCCACATGCGAACGATGAATGCGTCATGGGGAAGAGCATGTAAGATCATACTGCCCCTTGAGCAATGCAAGGGCCTGAATGTTGTGCGAGAGGGATGAAATTAAACGTGCTTCTGTTTCAATTCTTGCTTCGGATGTTCCACACTGGAACTGTTTATATGTCGTGTTAGGACCGAACGACCTTGAATAATATATCTGGCGTCAACGCGACTCTACGTCGATATTCCATCATCATTTATATCCGCTGTAAGTTGCAGACTTCGGCGCATTCAACCCTGTGGTCTTGCATGCACGGTTCCTGTCTCCCGATAACTGCGGTTCCTGTCTCCCACACACTCACGTGTGTACGCCAACTCCGTCCACAATAAGGACATGCGGTGCCGACAAACGCCAGTGCAACGGTCCTTACACGAGAATTGCACAGAATCCTTCCAAAGTCGACAAGCACTAGCGAGCGTCTGTAGGAATCGTCGCGATCTGCTGTGTAGATAAGGACCTCAGCTTTGGCAAGTTCACGCAGGTCTCGCTAGCTGATGACATGGGAATAGTTCATTCGGAGCCCTCTGCCTCTTTCCGACAGCCCCCTCGGCCTGTTCGCTCTCCTCAGAATCGGACGCAGACCGAGGCAGTGGCTTCTATCGTGTTGGAACAGGTGCGCAACCGCTCAGCAACTCGAGAAGCACTGTCCTGAAGTGCAGCTGTTTAACGTTACATTTTCTTGTTTCAAGATTATGGAGTGCAGCTGGTGCGTACATCTCATTCACAATGGTTTCGTCTTCGATAGAATTCGACTGCCTCGAGGAAAGTGGAAAAACGTCCACACACGTTTTGCAAGTCGCTGATTAACGAGTATGCTTTCATTGGTAATCATATTACACCCGTTTACATTGTTACAACCGAGCGGCATTGGTCATACGTGCGTTCGCCATTGGAGGATTCTTGGATCATACTGTCATTCCATTGCTTGACTTGTGCGACTCATCATAACAAGGACTTATGTTGACGGAGTCCAAATACTCTAACGGCAGCGCACCGAAACGATCGCGCGATACGGAACGGGAGGGCAAGCCCAGGGGTCACCCAGGGGCCAATTTTGCCATTGTCCAGCAGAGCGCCAGGCTGCTGGAAACTACAATCAAATTGTGGCCGCAAACGAACCAAATCAATGTAACGGGAGTCTCCTCCCGTTACCAGACAATCGTTGCGCGGGCACGCCTGTGCCGCTGTGTTTTGGGCCTACACATCCGCATCCCACAGTTTGCACACCGTCCAAAACACCATGCCTGCGCGGTGTGTGTGTGGTTAAGTGGATGCAGATTGCAAGATGTCGCAATGTAGTCGAGTGTACATTAGAGTAGCTAGGGCTAGCACATCGCAGCCTGAGGTGTCTGCCACCAACTCACCCGCCTTTGTGATTGCATAGAATGATTTTCTACATAACTACGCAGAATCATGTTGCACACTTGCCGGTGAAGTAATTTCCCATCCCACTGACGTGCATTGGTATAAGGTCTGCACAAATAGATTGCTCCAAGAAGTTCCATGATGCCGTACCGCGAGTCATGGGTAGATTGCTAAAGCCAACTCCAAGATACCGTTCTGCGAGGGTCTGGGTAACAGGGCTGGGCCGGGCAAACTGTGACAGGACAGTCATCAGTTTGTATCGCACTGCTGGCGAAATGCTGGTTCAAACCGCTGAGTCTGGGGTAACAAAAGGGCTGGAACAGGCAAAACCTGCCACATCAGGGTGCGCCTGTCATAAGTTCATATCACACGGGTGATACGAATCATTGACAAGCGACCGGTGCTTTTCCACAACAGGCCTCAATCTCCCCCATTTCTGTCCCAACAAGTCATGCATTTTCAGGCATCTGGACCCGCAAAACTCACGGTCTGGCGAAAGACTGTCCGAAGCACTGGGGTCCTGGGTAATCTGTATGTATGTGGGCATTCGGGTATCATAATCTGTTGGAGAACATCAACCCTCTGAGGTAGCAACACACTTGGCAAAACAGTTTTTGCAGTCGACGCAGGGATTCTAGCCTGAGTCGCCCATATATATGGCCTCACGCGGAGCACTCCAGGTTCGGCACACACACTAAATCCATCTATCTCAAGATAGTCGAGTTTTACCACACCCAACCTAGAAACACGACCCTGCTGCAGGCACTGAAGCTCGCGTTCCTACTCGCCTCAACATGGATGACCGTCAAAATGCTGCAGCGCTTGATGAACCCCCCCGACCAGAACGCGGTCCGTGCCAAACAAGACCTCTGCAAGCGCCTTGGCATCCCCCCCGCCAAGCTTCACCTCAACCCGCACGAGCTCGCGATGTCAGTGAACGTCATCGCGCCCGACCGCCTCGATGTGGACCTCAGCCAAGTGGCTGGGTGCGATAACATCGTGGAGTCCATGAAGCGCGATGTGCTCTTCCAGTTGCACCACCCCTACATCGCCAAGAGTTCTCTCATGCGTTCTGCGTCGGGGGTTCTGCTGTACGGGCCTCCTGGCACTGGGAAGACGATGCTGGCCAAGGTGCGTGTGACGCTGCGAGTTTGGGATGTCAGCTTTTAGCTGCATCTCCCTGAAATTGCCGATTGCTTATTTCCTCTCCCGACTGAGATTGCCAAGTGCATGGCATTCTCAGGGTTCCCAATTAGTTCAAGGAGTTGCCAATGTGGATGCGGTTGTGTCGTAAAAAGATACATCATCACAATAATGCCAGTTGTTCCCCGCGTTCGTAGATGGCCGGTTCACTGCATGCACGTTACCGGATGGCGTGATTTGGATGCTGTCTCCCGCAGCAAGCTTGGGTGCTACACTTCGGAGCCTGCCAAAGTGCAGGTCAGCGCCCGCCAAGTGATAGCATGTACAGTCGGACTGGCTTGAGGCGCCTCTCCATGGCATCCTTGGCTTCCGTGGAACAGCCTCGCTAGTTAACAGCGCCTTGGAACAGCCTCCTCAATCAACATCGTGTCAGGGCCATTGGTTTTAGGGCGCCTTTCCACAAGACATGCGTCTTGGGACACAAATGGCCATTACGGCTCTTAGAGAGACAGAGTTTAGGCCGTGGAAAGGACAGTGTTTGGCCAGACCCTGTAAATTGCGGGTGGCGGTACCTGAAAGTGCATGATTTTCCAGGCAAAAACGGAGGCCGAACTCATTCTAGCGACCCACTGGGAGAGAAAACAGGGTTGCGCTGCTCAGAGGAGTGTGGAGAAAGCCACCTTTGTCGAGTTCGCCGCAAGTCAAAAGGGTCAATGCACTAACGCGTGGTCAAGCTGCTCTAGCTGGACACTTTGGCTCCTTCTCTCCTGAGATAGTATCTGATTTCATGGATCAATATGTGTGCAACATCTGATATCTCGTGGGATAGCGACTGGAGGCGGAGATGGATGTAAGCACGGTCTTGCAATCAGACCGACTCAACTGACTTGGTAAACGTAAACGTAATCGATGCACAACGCGCTCCATTGAATGGAATCATAATTGCAAAGTCGTAACCGCGGAAGTGCCGCTGAAATGTTATCAACCAGCAAGACGATCAGCCTATAGACCTGAACAACACCCTCCTTCACTTGCAGACGGTTGCGCACGATGCACAATCTGCTCTGTTGAATTGTGTCGTCATGGGCAAGTTGCAACCGCGGCAGTGTTACTGCAAAATTGTCAGCCAGCAAGAGATGACCGACCTGTAAATTCAACAGCACACCCCCTCTTCATCACCATCAATGTGTAGAATAAACAACACACCCGCTCCGCTTTGCTTGCAGGCGGTCGCACACGACGCACAATGCGTCTTCATCACCATCAAGGCGTCATCGCTCTACAGCAAGTGGCTGGGTGAGTCCAATCAGAACACACGCGCCATTTTCTCGCTGGCAGCTAAGCTTGCGTCAGTTGGGGCGCTCGTCATCATCTTCATCGACGAAGTGGACGGGATCCTGGGCGAGACCTCCTTCTCCCACGAGTCCAGCGAGCAGGTTAAGACTGAGTTCATGCAGCTTTGGGACAGTATGTCTCAGGTCAACAGCGTCGTGTTCTTCGCCGCTACAAATCGGCCTGACCGACTCAACGATGCGATGTGGAGGCGATTCTCGCACCACTTTGAGGTATCGTGTCCACTTCCCTTCTCCAGATCGATGATAGTGAATGCACATGTTGCACATAGGCAGTGATGTTTGGTTGGAAATGGGCACCGATGCCACCTTTCGCATGTTTGGCATCACTTGCAATTGCAATGTGTGGCTCTATGACTCAGTGAACCCCTTCGAGCAATGTGATCTTACCAATGTCGATGCGGGTGCAGTGCTTTGCAGATATGCATGATCGACATCCTGTGCTTTGAGGCAGCCAGTCTGAATGAGCTTGTACAGTCGCCAATGCTTCGCCGGATAGGGTTTTGACCCCAAATTTGTCCCTGAAATGCATGCATTTCCGGATATCTAGACCTGCAAATCACACAGTCTGGCGAAGCTGAGAGCCGCGAAAGTACTTGGGTATGTGGACTTATTCGGGCTGTCCGTGTGCACTTACATGTATCTTTGGGCAGTCATTGAACAGAAGTGTGGCTGCAGGTGCCACTGCCTGACGAGCTTGCGCGTTACCATGTTCTTAAGCGCACATTGGAGAAGCACCAAGCAGACAGCAAGCGTTCGCTTAAAATGGAGGCCAGCAAGCTGATGGATCCCTCGATACTGCGAGACACCCCAAGTGCTTTGCCCTCCGGCAACGTTCCCACAGCGTTGGAGCTCAAGAAAGTGTGCAAACTGAGAGAGGTGTGCAGTTCCACTCTTAATGGAAAGCCTTTGCTTCTCACGCAGCCTGCAAGATGCTGATTGAGGCGCCCCACTTTAGGTGCAGAGCCTTTGTCCTACGCGAGAACAGCGAGATGGCGGCCGAAGGGAAAAGAGGAAGCAGCTTACGTGGCTGATAGTAAGCCTGTGTTTTTTTTTGCATTCGGGTTCCCCTCTTCTGCCCATGGCGAAACATGCATGTTAACATGCAAAATCACTGGGCCATACTAAGCGTGCTCAGCAGTTGCATAATGGAAATCCTACATGGGGAATGCATTGAAGGAGTTACATGTACGACTGCCGGCTCGACCGTGCCCAAGGGTCTAACAAGAGAATAGGTAAGCAACAGACCAGCAGACGACATCAAGGCAACATCGACAGGCTGCTTCTCCCCTGTGGATGCGGTATCTCGAGATAGTCTTGTGATCAAACTGCTCAATAAAGGGCATCCTTACATCACAAAGATGAAAGCGACAACTTGTCAGCACAGACCGAAAGCACCCAAGTATTCATGCTTTTGAACAGCAGGGCTCATTGAGCTATGACCTATCAATGGCATTTTCTGCGTGATGATGACGTATCTTTTTACAACACTACCGCATCCTCATGGAAATTGGCAACTTCAAGCAATACTTGGGGATCAGTGCTGCCGTTACCATCACCTGAGGCAAGCGTTCCTGGACCATGGCATCCTCTACATAAATAAAGTGACTCATAAACTGCATCATCACCCCCCTCTCGCCTCGCACCTGTCCGAGGCGAGAGGCCATTACAGTCATCCTTGAACCGCAGCCGACAGTTCTACATTCACGCTAACACTGTGATGTTAGCGTGAGTTTCAGTCTCACGATCTGCGTCTCCAGCTTCTCCAATGTCCCGTCACTGGTGAACTGCTAGGGCTGCGCTCCTCTCTTGCGCACCTGAACCATCAGGGCGGCTTGCAGCAAGATAGCAATGCATCTTTTATTCTTATGCATTGAAGGATAGTCAGAGCAGACAAAGGAGCCATCGAATCATCGTCATAACCGGCAGTCAGTCGTGTGTTTTGGCTTGCAGCGAGACATCGCAGCAATTTTATCAACAGAAATGCCGCCGTTGAAGCGCGTGGCGAAACTCACAGAGGGCTACTCCGGCAGCGACCTAGTCAAGCTCTGCACCGGCGCTGTCCGCCTATGTGCTGTGGACCTCTATGAGCGTGCCACTGACAAGGTCGCCGATGGGGAGGCCCCCTCCAGCACCCCCTGTTCCGACCCTGCAGCGATTTCTGCGCTCATTCAGAGGCACTACACGCCTTTGTGCGAGGCATTTCTGCTTCAATCCCTTCTTGTGGTGCGCTCTGGTGTCTGTGCTTGTCCAGGCAGATTGAATCTCGGGTTAACAATGCATGAATTTCTTAGGTGTTTTCATGCTGTCTGAAGAGACCCTTCGGCAAGCTCACGGCAGCCGGATGTCGTGTCATCTGTAAAACACACCCGCCCATTCTTCATGAATGTTCGGGACAGAAATGTGGTTTGAATCCCATTGTGGCAAACGCTGTTTGTTGTCGCCTTCGCTCTTTCGTGAACACGATACAGCTGATGCCTCTTTGTAATCATGTGTAGACATACTTGTCGCCATCGTAAGTACTGTCGCATGCGCTAGGGTAGGTATTGACTCTGCTGGCATTTTGGTTAATAAACGGCGTTACATCTGATGTCCGCATCTTGTCACATGGCATGGAAATAATATAGATCATCTGAGTCAAGTCTGCCTATAGCCATGCTGTCTGCATTTGCTTTGAGCATTGTGTGTGTGTGTGTGTGGTATGTGGTATTCTGAGTCCGTGGGTGTGTGCCTAGTGTTGCACCACCCACGTAGGCCGCAATGGCACGCATTAATTTTTTCCTTGTGTGCTCGCTCACCCACCCAGGCCTCGTTGTTTGCGTCACGACACGGGCACGGTGGTGTGTGATGTGACAGATTTGTTCACGTGGGGTGCCATTTCGAGGTGGGCGGCATGGGTCCCGGCATGTTCACATGGGATGCCTCCTCGAGGGGGGCGGCATGGGCCTCGTGAGCCCTCGTGGGGTCATGTGGGTGGTGGCATGGGCCTGTAGCGGGTGGCATGGGTCCTGTATGCTCTCTTGCTGTTGACTCTGTTGACTGGTCCTTCCGAGTGCAGGTCAAAGCTGCTTCCACAACGAAACGAGCGAACTACACTTACGGCTCCAAAGCCTCATCCAGTAGTATAGGCCACTCCAGTCCGTCCCACTCTGCACCAGGAATTGATGTACCACAGTTTGAGGGTTTGGATGCCGCTTTCGCTGTGCTTCAGCTCTTGGACCCCCACACTCTAAGGCAGCTTGCTGACTTGAAAGAGGGCGTCACTGCAACAACGCCACGATGATGATGACGACCATGAAGGTGTATCATTTTACAACCCTACCACATCTTGGACATTGGTAAACTCCAAGTACTGTCTGTTTAGAAGTGACGATCACGTGCACAGTGTGTCTGTTGTTGGCGTCTCGTGATCCTGGAGATTGCGGAGCTGCGATTTGTAATGAAGCCTGCCATGCAACTTGCTGTGCCTATGACCGAGAAGGGTTTATTGACTTGCACGATAAATAAAGGCTATCGCTGAGATCGGCTTCCGTACTGCTGTGTACTCTACAGGCCAAAAACGTTTGTGCAATCTGTCTTTGGACCATGCGCAAAGTGTAGGTGTGGTGCTGATAAAGAGGTGTGATAGAGCGAACTTTGTTATCTAGTGATTGGCAACTGGAGTGTGTTCATGAGGCTTGTACGTGTGCAGATCTGCAATTGCAATGGGCTCTCACTGTTGAAAATCCGAAAAATCCCGAGAAATTCACATGCAATCTTCCGCCCAGCACAATTTCAAGACTCACCATGGCAGTGAAGAGACAGAACTTCGAAGGAAAAGAGCAAATAACGTACCTTAGGCCGCGTGGATTCGATCTTGGTGTCACATCCTCCTTTCCATTACTCAAAATTGTGATTGTGCAAAATTGCAGGTCAGAAATACCAAAGAGTAGCAGGTTCCTGTCCAATATGCTTGTTACTAAGGTGTCCATGGATACAGGACGACCGGTGCGAGTGGTTTGAGGTCAAAAATGCACCTGGTGATGGAGATGTATCCAAGCGTCCAGGCGATGCCAGACGAGCGGGTGTTGCACCCAACCAAGACTACTGCATAATGGAAACTGTCTGTGAGCCAGATTGGAGAAACCCAACGGACTTCAGCTCCTCTCTGCGAGTGCAAGCAAACCACTTCGGGTGCAGTCCATGCAAATTTTGACAAAACTTGTGATGTTTCAAACCAAAAAAATATCAGGGCTGAGCCAGATATGATGTTTTTGAGGGATGCAAACACCAACATCAAATCCACGCGGCCTTGCCTCGACTGGCAACTTTTTTACCTTTCCCCAGTTGCTAGCCAAAGGCATGAGGAGGCAGAATTCACAGCTCGCCTTCCTCTGCAGTATATGGGGCGGATGCCATCCTGGCTGAAATTTACCTTGTTGTCTCCTGCCTCGAAGGTCTAGGCGGAATAACTGGACATAGAACCGGGAATAATCAGGGAATCCTTGAACCTTGATAGCTAACTGGATAATTAGGTCTGTTGACTAAACAAATTCAGGGTCAGGTGTGTTGTTGGCTCAGGGACTGATAGCTGGGGATGGATGCCTAAGGGCATATAGGTCAGCTGTCCTAGTAATGCAGGGGAGAAGTTTTAGATATGCTTGCATCGTCGATGCCATCGAGACTTGTTATGGTTAGCCGTGAGGCGGCCATGTATCAAGTAGTCTTCGAACCCGCTGGACACGTTGCATCTGGCTCGTCCACAGGGTAACTGAGTTGATGGTTGTACCTGGACCATACTGCGATGAAGTTCTGAACAGGGTAGATTGGCAGAGGTGACAGCCGCCATTTGAGATGTACTTGGTGGCATGTTGACACCAACAGGCAGTAAGGACGCCTGGTTACAAATCCTACGTCAAAGAGGCCTTCGCGGTATAGCGATTGCCGAAGACGTGAAAGAACAACATAAGGAATAAAATGTTCTTGACAAGGGAGCCTCCTTGGAACAGATGAGTGTCATCATCTGGAACAGAGCATTTATGTTACAGCGTCCCGTGTCAAAGACGGTGCTTCAGCCTCACAGCTAACCAAGACGATTGTCAATGCAAGAATGTTCAAAATTTTCCCATGTTACTACTAGAATAGGTGACCTACATTCATCGTCGACCCTCAGGCATCCATCCCCACGTATCCCACCTTGAGCCAACAACACACCTAACCCGGTGGGTTTCAGTCAACAGACCTGTTCATCCAGTCCGTTATCATCAACGTTCGTTAAATCCCATGTTATTCCCTTCCAGATCCGGTTATTTCGTCTACACGTAACAACTTCCCCCAACAGCAGTGTAGTCCCTGCGACCTAAACAGTTCTGGGGACTATCGCTTTCGGCAAGAACGTCAAACCGGTTCCGATCAGACAACAGTTGCACGACGTCAGGTCTCCCTAGCACTACATCTGTCGGTTTGCTTGAGTCCGTTGCTTGTGCCGCGATCCGAACCTCTCGATCGCGCGCTTGACTCTGCCGGAATGCCTCATTGCTCATGGAGAATTGGCGTAAATGCTCGCCGAGCTCCATCCTCTCCAGGGATGGACAAGACCTGCGTTGACCACGTTCGCACGTGTGCCCCCTCGGCTCCTCGGCCGTACCCGTCGTGACCCTGGGATGCCAGGTCTAGGAGGTCAGGATCTTGCGGGGAGCTCCTTGTCGCCCTCCAGATCCAAAGCCACTCTTGGACTCCAGGACAGATACGAGCCATAGTGCACAGAAGTATGATGTCAGTCAACAATCCTTGAGCACCTTGACGATCGATGCTCTCACCATCGATGCCCATCTCATTGACCAAGCGCTGCCTCCGCCTTGAGGTCGGCGCCTAACAATAGCAGTTCCTCGAGGTTGAGGCCGCTGTATATTTGCTTGCGTACTGACCTAGTACAACTGTTCCGCGAATACTTCTAACCCAGAGTATCGGTATCACTTGTACTTGGCCCGTGCTGGCGTTCCCCTGCCTCCGGTCAAGATAGCTGGTGAGTGGGAATGGGAATTGGACATGGTGGCAGATCATAATCTGGTGAAAAACTCGGAGTCGCAGGTCCATAAACCTTGTCGAGTTTAAAGTCTGCTGGGTAGGGGGCTATCGGGATTCATGGCATACATTTGTGGACTCGACAAGGTTCATGGACCTGCGACTTCGAGTTTTGCACCAGATTACGATCTGTCACCATGTCCAATTCCCATTCCCACTCACCAGCTATCTTGACCGGAGGCAGGGGAACGCCAGCACGTGCTAAGTACAAGTGATACCGATACTCTGGGTTAGAAGTATTCGCGGAACAGTTGTACTAGGTCAGTACGCAAGCAAATATATAGCGGCCTCAAGCCCGAGGAACTGCTGTTGCTGGGCGCCGACCTTAAGGTGGAGGCAGCGCTTGGTCAATGAGATGGGCATCGATGGTGAGAGCATCGATCGTCAAGGAGCTCAAGGATTGTTGACTGACATTGTACTTCTGTGCAGTATCGCTCGTATCAGTCTTGGAGCTCAAGAGTGGCTCGGGATCCGGAGGGCGACAAGGAGCTCCCCCCAAGATATTGGCCTCCTAGACCTGGCATCTCAATGTCAAGATGAGTGCGGCCGAGGGGCCGAGGGGGCACGCGTGGCGAACATGGTCAACGCAGGGCTTGTCCATCCTGGAGAGGATGGAGCTCGGCGAGCATTTACGCCAATTCTCCATGAGTAATGAGGCATTCCGGCAGAGTCAAGGTCGTGATCGAGAGGTTCGGATCGCGGCACAAGCAATGGACTCGAGCGAACTGACAAATGTAGTGCTAGGGAGACCTGACGTCGTGCACTGTTGTCTGATCGGAACCTGTTTGACGTTCTTGTTGAAGCGAGAGCGCCTAGAACTGTGTGGGTCGCAGGGTCTTCCCTGCTCTTGGGGGGAGTTGTTACGTGTAGGCGGAATAACTGGACCTGGAACCGGGCATAGTAAGATAGATCTGTCGACTAAACGCACCGGGTCAGGTGTGTTGTTGGCACAGGGTCGGATACATGCGGTCCATGTGGGGATGGATGCCTGAGGGGCGACGATGCATATAGCTGACCTGTCCTAGTAATCAGGAGAGAAGCTTTAAAAGCTCGCATCGAGAATCGTCTTGATTAGCCGTGAGGCTGTCATGTCATTATCAGTTGTCTGCATTGTACCTTTTGTACTTGGAAGTGAATTTGCTAGATACGTTCCGCCAGTCCTCCAGGCGCTCAACAGCCTCGCTAGCAGATCCCTCAATCATAACAATACCAACAAACGGGCGATCACAGTCACGCTTTTGGACCCGCCGCCAAGTTTACGTAGAGAAGATATGCTGAAATTCAGATTCTTTTGTAGGGAAATTGCCCAAAAATAATGGCGCGCTTCCAAAATGCCCGACAATTTGTTGGTATTGATGCGGTACTTCCATATTTCTGGGCCTCATGAACGTCACCGGCCAAAAGAACGACTGCAGCCTGAGGGCATGTGAGGTCCTTCAACCAAGGTTAGTGTTGGCCTGACGAGATCAGTGCTTCGCCAGAATGGGTTTCGACCCCCATTTTTGTCCCAAATATTCATGTATTTTCCGGTGTCTGGGTCCAAAAATCAGAAAGTCTGGCGAAGCACTGGAGGTGATTAGCCATGATCCTATAGCTATAGTGAGGCTGTACGATGCTAACCCCTAGGTCCTTCGCTCTGCTGGCCACCCCTCACACCCTGGTCTTGGGTTTCTGTACACCGCTGTGGCTCGTTCCAAGCTGCATTCTCCTAGAGGCTCTGTTCCGCTTGGCTGTTCTCGATGGTGCCTTGTTGCATCGCAATGCTTGCAAGCGTTGACACGCAGTGAGTCTGGCATGTCTTTGGCTTGGCGTCCGTGTACCTTGTATTCAGATACTGGCATGGGCTTCGTGGAACTCCCCAAGGTTCGAATTTGGATGGACATGCTGGCGATTTTGCAATTGCTTGAGGATTGCTGTTGCCTGCTTCATATGTTATAGGTTAGTACAACATGCTTGGCAGCATCGACATGTCGAAATCTTTCCAACAGTTCCACTCCCATGCCTTACCAAAGAGTGGAAACAACGTTTTCTTGGATGATTGAGGCAACACAGCCTTTCAGCACCACTTCAACTCCATATATCCTGTTATGCAGGCTTTGCGGCTGGCTCAGGACCTGGGCTCTCGTCGAATAGGTTGTGGCCAGGCGCAAGCCGCATGGCATGCACCGAACGCTGAATGAAAAAACGGGCTTTCAGGTTATAAGAGACGTACTGCACATTCAGTTTCAGGTTATGTCACACAGCACTTGCATTCTGTGCGGAGTGCTTGGGTCGAGGTAAGCGGGGTAAAGTGCACCCGCCATCGTTCATTCCCGTGCTCGAAATGTATTTTGTAACTCGGATCACCTGCGCAAGCCTGTGAAGCAGGTACGATGCCTTTTTCTCAGTGTTGATGGCATGTTCCGTCATTCGAACGCCGACCTAGTGACACTCGCAATCCACTAGTTGAGCTATGCTGCTTTCAGATCCCAAGGTTTGCAATGCAAGGTATTGGCGTTATGTTGCATTGTTTGTGCAAGTGTTGAAGTAATTACCGCTCGAGCGGCCGCCAAGCAACCGAACGAAGCCACCATGTTGTTGCTGCGTTCGTCTTCCGCCTGCAACGCCTATTGCTTTGAGAACGTATCCTTTCAATGACATTTAATTATTTACGTGGTTCATCTCGTGCAGATCATTAACATGGAGCAACGAGCCTCCGACGATGTGTTGATTGATGTGGCACATTTCTTCCACATCAATGAGGCCATGATGGCCTACGATGAGAAGAGGGAGAAGGTGATCAAGGATTCCAGAGGTGCGGCAACAGTTGATCGTGGCGGCTGCTTATGCGAGGCAAATGTGTGGATGCCCATTTCAAACGACTCGTTGCACGTTCCTGCCCTGCAGGCTGCATTATCTTACCACACACGCGTGATCTTTAGTTTGTGGATTGCAGATGTGCAAAAGCTGTCGAAGACAGCGATATTCAGCTTGCACCGAGGGGATTTCGATGATGCTGAGAAGAAGCTCAAGCGAGCAGAGGAGCTCGCACGACAGCTAGCTACAGTGATTGCAGATGACGCCACCTTGCGCTATGGCTCATCATACTCCAGTGCTTTAGAGGAGGTGTGGCTTCTTAGAGCTTGAAGCGTGCTTGCTGGGTGGTTGGGTTCCTGGATGATGAGACAATCTGAAATCCAACGCTGATTACTCTGATGAGATCAACGAACAAACGAGCTTTTTAACCCTGACAGGATACCCAGCCACCATTTTGACCCGACTGTATCAATTGTTCACACAATGCTCGTTTTGTAAGGGTCTGAGGTTGGTGGCACATCCACATCTACGCTTGAGCTACCTTGAGCCCTTGCTTGTCCTTCAAGCAAGAGTCGTTTGCTTGGACCTTTGCATCCATCTTTGATTGGTCCACGTTGATGCTTGGACTAGTGGATGCCACACAGCTATGGGAGCTTGATCAGGACCTCGGCAGAGGGGCAAGTGCATACGCCTTTGTGTCTTGCTGTGTCAAACTTGGTGCTGGATTAGTGAATGCCAGAGGTTTGGGGCGCTGATGATAACTCGCACACTAACGCCCCGTTACTGGTGGCACTGGCGATAAAAACCTCCTACTCATACTGAGCTCCAACTCTGGCAGTCGTGAATGTCCCAATCATTGCATCACACAAACAGATTGCACTCTCCATTTTGACAACCAGTACATTGCCAGACTGAGTGATGTGCGGGTCCAGATTCCCAAGCATCTCGAGCCACTTGGAGTTGCCAATATGCACGTGTGATATGGTAGTGTTTCTAATCACATCCACATCGCAAACAAATGCAAGCACATCCGGTGTTAGATCTGAAGCAGGTTGTATAAGTATCATCATCAGATGTCCCATGATGCATGAATTTTGCGGACGAAAGAAGGGTCAAACTCAGTGTGTCAACACTTCTGACATCAGCATGTCGGACGGAGCACATGATGTATCAACAAATGGGTAATTTGCGTCTGGCGACTGCTGGACATCAACTGTTACTGATGCTCTCTTACATGCACGCTGGTACTGATCGAAACCGACGCCACAGCAGGGTGAGCATGACTACGCTTCGTTTGACCCGGTTGTGACTGTTCTGAATACATGGGGCTCTGGGGTTTTCGGAACCCCAACAATTTCCTCTGTGATTTTGTTTCAAGCAGAATCATTTGCACCTCAAGCGTGTCGTGTTGCACAATGTACAGTTTCCACCACCCCAGGCAAGCAAGGGTTAGGGCTCTCCATAACCTGCCTGGACAGTTCGACAGTTGTGCGTTGAACACACGTGTGTTGTTGTTGCAAATGAACTGAAATCGGTGTGCTGCAGTGGGCGGAGGCTGCAGTGTTTAGAGCGTTCTTGCTCGAGGGCCGCATACCGAGGCTGGCAGACCTTCCATTGTGTACACGGGACGAGTACCTGGGCGGCGTGCTCGACTTTACGGGCGAATTGAATCGCTACGCAGTTGCCCGTGCAACCACTAGGGACACCTCAGCAGTCAAACGCTGCGCCACCGTGGTTGAGCGCCTGATGGCATGCTTCCTGCAATTTGACTTTCGAAACGGAGGTTTGCGCCGCAAGTTCGATGCGCTCAAGTACACGCTCAAAAAGATGGAGAACACGCTGTACGAGCTATCTCTCACCGAGCACTTGGGATTCCAGTGCGTACGTGACGATGCGCCTGAAACACCGGCAGACCCCGTGGAAGGGGGGGCAGCAGATGAAGGTGCTTGAGGCGTGATGAAGGTGAAGGGAAAAAAAAATCCGTGCCCGAGAGGATGCAGATGTTTGGCAGCCTGTGCCCAGCCTCTCGCTGGAGTGGACCGAGGGAGCGCGTTGTTTGGTTAGGGGTTACCAACAACACGAGAAGGGGACCGGACGCAGGCGGTTTTGCAACGAGGTATAACCTGATTAACGGGGGGGGTTCGAACTGTTCAACTTGATAGGCGCATGCGAGCTGGTTTACGCTGTTTCCGTGGCTCCCGATTGCACCGTGGTGAAGCCGGGCTCTCTGTGTTCAGGCGTGCATATATGATGGACTGACATCATTCCTTCTCGTGTGTTCCAATCCCCTGTTGCCAGTTGCGTTGATGATGATGAATTATCATTTTACAACACTACCGCATCCACATGGACATTGGCAACTCCAAGATCTACTTGGGAATGTGTGGTGCTATCAATTCAATGCAAACCTTCGAACATGGTAGATTCCTTTAGACTCAAGCAAGCGATATCATGCGAAGCGTCGGACATGTGGTGTATGTTCTTGTGAGGCGAGTATCTTGATTGAAGCCGCTTGAGCCTTGTGGTGGTATCCACTGCTGCAATAGACAGGTTGCGCTCCACAGCAGGTGGCAGAGCCGAGTTGCAGGTTTGTTGATGATGAAGTTTTTGTGGAGATATTGACGCATGCTGGACAGGGCATTCAGTGTGTCCGTTCTGGTTGAAGCATTTGGCAGCACGATCAGAGTTGCCAATGTCCATGTGGATGCGGTAGTGTTGCAAAAAGATACATCATCATCATCACGATTTGGCTGCCTCGCATCTGTCAGCGACGAGAAGGTCCTGTCCTCAAAAACCTGTGTCGGTATTGTCTTCCAGCCTCTTGCATCTGCAGTTGTGTTTTGAGAGTCACCTACAGTGTTGCAGTGCAGGGCCGCAGCACTTGGTTAGAGCCAAGATGGTCAACCAGCCAACGAGATGGCTGCTGCAAGGAGCGCGGGGTCGACATCACCTAGCTGCTTGCCCATGCACCGCACAAATCAAGTCTGGACTGATGGAGATGAATGCCTAACTTAGGCAAGCCCATCATAGGATATGGCATAGCCCCTTGAGCGGTCAGCATGGATATGATACATTGGATTTTTAGATGTTGTAAATTCTTGAAAATCATGCTGTTCTGTCCTTCCTGGCACACAATGACGAAGATGGCAAGAAAAGCAGTTGCATGAGGCAACAAGCAGACGCCATCGACACCAAAAGCAAACATCACACCCAACAATGTGATGATCTCCTGAGGAGATCATCATCTGGGAATGCAGTTGCGAGGTGGGAGAGTCGGTCAAAAGGCTTGCAGCAGACACTTTAGTTTGAGAATGGAATGGTTAGCGCGGAACGTATGCGGCGATGGAAGTGCATGCCTGGCTCGCAACAGGCAGACATCTGCTCATCTAGTGAAATTGGCAAACAATAAAAAACCGGTGCAGAAGGCCATGTCGAATGGTCTTGACATAAGCCAGCCCTTCTCGGGCGCGCTGCGGCCGGCGTTGCTGTCGGCCTGGCAACACGTCGTCGACGATGCTGCCGGCGAGTGCGAGTGGGAAGAGAGCGCCCGGGACCTACCGGCGGAGTTCGTGCTTGAGGACCTGCCCCACGTCCAGCGGGCCGTGTCGAGGCTCGTGGGCGATCGTGCGGGCGCGGCCATGCTCGACGCCTGTGACACCGACACCGTGGAGGGCCAGCGAGACGCGGCGCGCCTTCGCAGTGCCTCAACTGGCTCGTCGTCAGGCTGGCTTACTGCACTGCCCATGTGGTCGGCTCTGCGTCTCACTAACGCAGAGTTTCGCATGGCAGCCCGGCATCGGCTCGGCTTGGGGGTGCCGTCGCTGATTGACATCCCTCCGTGCACCTGCTCCGCTGGCGATTCGACAACGCCGGACCACGCTCTCTCGTGCAAACATACTGCTGGCAAGGCAATTGTGCGCCATGATTCCTGGGCTTCTGCCTGGCGCCATGCCATCCGCCGCGCTGGTTGCGCGTCGAGCGCGGAGCCGCTCTACAGCACCCTTGCAGCCCCGGGGGCGCAAGGGGCTGCCAGTCAACGTCGGGGTGACATCCTCGTGGTTTGGCCTGACGGTGGCGTCCGCATCCTGGACTGCGTCGTCACGCACCCCGCGGCTGCGTCGTACATGCGAGACGCTGCGGAGGCTGGAGGGTCTGCGGCTGCGAAGGCTGAGGCGCGGAAGCGGGCGGACTTCGAAGCGGTTGGCGAGGGCTCCGCGTTCGGCTTTGTGCCGCTTGCTGTGGAGTCGTACGGCCGCATGGGTGTCGCGGCGTCGCGGTTCCTATCAGAGCTTGGCGATTTGGTAGCGGCGGCGGGTCGGGTGTCTAAAGCCGCTTTTGTCCGGATTGTGCGTCGGAAGCTCAGCTGCGCCCTTTGCAAGGGCAATGCGCGCATGTACTACAACTCTCTCTCGCGCATTGCTGTGCGTGTTGGACACAACTTCCAGCCAGGATGTGAGCCGGCAGAGGGCCCGGTTGAGGTCTGACTTGCTTCGTTGTTTGTTTGTGTCGCTGTGTGCTTTGTCTTCCTTTTTCTTTTCTTTTGTTCGTCTTTCGGTAGCCTTTCCTAGATTTGCCGGCCCTGTCGCTTGTAACACATACAAAACCGGTATTGAGCATCATATTCAATATGCAGTGCAATCAGGGTCACCAAAAAGCAGCAGCAGAACACCAAACATTGCAAAGGCACACAGTTGCCCGGTTCTCGTTGCTCCATCTTGCCAATCATCACTTGCGTTGTTTAAACCCTTGAGCTCCATGCTCTGGCGTTGTGTTTTCTGTAAATCCAGCCAGAACACAGCAAAAACAGCAGCGCGACACTCAGTTGCAAAAAAATGTAAACAATCTGCAGCTAGGTACCGGTATAAACATGCTGTCGCCCAGGCCTGTATGGAAGCCACCGGTATGTGCCAAGCCATGAGGCAACACATATGCGACACAGCATTTGACATTATAGCCATGCAGTGCAGCATGTGTCCACAAACTCATAGATCTCATATCGTGGATGCTCGCTGGCAAGCGTCCACGTGGAGTGGTCAGTCTTGAGGAGCACTAGTATACCGGTACTGGCGACAGTGCTCAGTCTCGAGGAGCACTAGTGGAGAGGTCAGTCTTGAGGAGCACTGGCGACACCTCCAGTGGACCCAGAGTACCGTGCATGCAGAAGCTTGTGAAAGTGGAACATGGGAGTTTCCAGTGTTGGGGCATATCTCCCGACGTCGTAGCCGGGAGACTGTAAACCCCTCTGGACAGACTCACAGAGCACGATGTCTTCCTGCGTGGCGCACCCCGTTCTCAGAGTCTGCTATATGAATAGGACATCGATGGCACGCGCATCAGTGCGTCGCCAGATTAGGTCCGGCCCCCGTTTCCCCCTGAAAATTCGTGCAACTTCGGGCATGTGAACCTGCAGTTCACATAGTCTGGCGGAACGCTGACGCGCATGTGTCACAGCTATCATTCCAACCTGTCGTTTGAATATCGACGCGCACACCTTGCTCTACACAGCAAGGTTACACCAAGCCTGTCAATTGTGGCTCAGGCATAGACTCATCGTGATAGTCATGGTAGCACTTAGAGCTGCCAATGTCCATGCGGTGGTAAAAATACACATCATCGTCATCGATGTGTCAGCTGAACTCCGTGACGCTGTGGTTCATGTCATGTCAGGGCCATTCTGAACCTGCACTGTGGAAGCAAGTTGCCTATCGTTTCACGCTCAAGTCGTGCTGTACCTATGTATGCCTCCTCAACCACAATTGTTGAT
The DNA here is from genome assembly GCF_984573655.1 of Nuphar pumila. Taxonomy (NCBI): domain Eukaryota; kingdom Viridiplantae; phylum Streptophyta; class Magnoliopsida; order Nymphaeales; family Nymphaeaceae; genus Nuphar; species Nuphar pumila. The sequence goes on along the minus strand of NW_028323180.1, from coordinate 15,989 downwards.
TCCCTCCTACGTCTGGAATATCCCCTCCTATGATTCCCTGCATATGTTAGGATGTTTGGATGCATCTGCAGGCGCTACAAGATACATAACTGAATCAATTGGTGGTCATGTCTCCCCCGTCTCTCGATAGTTGAGATGCCCGGTAGTGTGAGAGCGAGACTGATTATGCTTGTCAGCTTGTGCTGTGGTGATCTGAGCCAACCTGCTGCACTTTGTCGCTTGCTTCCAACGACTGCTGGATGAATGCGTCATCCTTGCATCTCTCCTCCTCAATCCACCAGTCAAACCTCACCTCGCAGGAGTCCGGGCCAGTTGGCCGAACCACATTCACGTCCATCCATGGCCTGCGTAGCAAGGCATTCTTTGTCGGAGAGTATTACGTTGTGAATGCCAGCAACTGTGCCGAAAACAGTTGATGGCAACAGTGATTTCTCGGGTCGGCAGGGTACCTGTAGCAGCGAAAAGAAAGGCTGTGCTGCACAGCATGCCATGCCCTCAACACTGCACAGGTGGTCACATTTCATTGCACACAAACCACAGATTTGCACGATGTTGTGGATCCCCTGATGTTCGCAGTTACAAGACCAGACGAGCTGCGTGAAACAACAAATTCCCAAACTCAAATGCAACAGCTCCGCACAAAGAATCCATATCGTGGAGTGCCAGCCCTCTCGTGCCTCGTGCAAGCATCATTTTGGTTTCGAAAGCGGCCCCACAGCGTTCCCGCCGCATTCCCGGTCTCGTTTCTCCGCCAGTCGAGAGCCGAACTCGAAAACAGGGCTCCGCTAATCCTGTTCATTCTCCCTCACGATCCCAGCCTCCCATTTTCGCTCGCACCGGCGTTTTGTCAGTTTATAGGGAAGTAGATAATGGCAGAAAGTAGTCACCAAGCAATCAAGTGATCACGTTTGAAACATTTCAGGTAATTGGACGTCAGCGGTCGGGACAGGAACACATCGCCATTATCATCAAACGTACCCATAGCGGTTGATCATGATGTTCGGGAAGATAAAGGCGTAAGCCAAGCGTTTGGTTCCCAGTCGAACGTCGGCTGAGGGATTGCAAGCCTGAATACTGCAGTGGGAGTAGCATTGGCTGGTATAGTCGCTGAGAGAAAGGCCGGAGGCAAGGTCAGCATGGGCCACTGGTACATGGTAGCCCCCATCGAGGTAATTGTCACACAAGACTTTCCAGTTGCACCGGATGTCTCGGTATGTGTGCGTTTTGATATGCACAAGGTTATCGTCGGTCACTCCTGCCAACTCGAGCTCGTTGACTGCCTCATTACCTGTAGGGCCAGTATTGAAGCACTCACATGGACGAATCCACACCCATTGGGTCGAGAGACTCTTTGTAAACAAGGTTAGTTTGAGGTTGTTGTAACTTGCGTTCGCCTCGGGCTTTCGCTAAGAATGGAAATTATTTCATCTTAGCCAAAGCCCGAGGCAAAAGCAAGAGCGACAGGGGGAGAAGCACAACTTGAGTACGACAGAGTGTGTGATCACTGTTGGAGTTGTCATTCTTGGAGGGCACCACGGTCTGTTGTTGGAGAGACAGTCAACTGACTTGATGATGGGTCAATGCAGGTGGGACCTGGTTTGAATGCGAGTGATGCCCGGCGTGTACGATAGTCAACATGTGAGAGCTCAGCGATTATGTGGTGTTGCACAATACTACGGCATCCACATGAATGTTGGCAACTCCAATTGCAACTCCAATTGGGCATCGTAGTTGATGGTCTAGCTTTTGAATGGTGCTTCAGTGGTAGTATAGCCAACATGCAGCCCCCTTGCGTGTACGTGTGATGAATCCAAAGGATGAGTGCTGGTGATTGGAGGGGGAGCACCAATGTAGTCTCGCAAGGTTGGACTTTGGGACGAAAGGTTTGGTTGCTTGAGGTCCAAGAAAATGAAGTTTCCCCACTGCTCCACATTGATAGGATGGAGACCGAATGACTTTGCTGAAAAGTTTTGAATGCCTTTCAGCTTGGTTGCTTGGACCAACCTACCCTGACTGTCATATCTCCACCCTGCACGGCACAGCAAGCTGCATCTCATCACTTTCGGCATCTCAAAATTTCCACATCACAGCAGCTGGTAATGCACAAAGCGGAAGGATGAGATGTGTCGTCATTTGCATATACCAATAAAATGCAGACATACCCAGCAATTGCTGGTCACACACTGTCACTCACTCATCTAGACACCGCCAGCTCAGGAGTTCAGTTGTTGTTAGCACAATTAAATGACACAGTCATTGCCAGGTACGTCCCCTGTCTTGCAGACAAAGCTAAACAACACATAACCAGTAATTGCTGGCCATCTGTTATGATAGCGAAGCAGTCTTTTGGCCCGATGTGAATGGGAATGAGAGAGACTTGGACTATTTGTTGGGACCGTACCATGATATGGGCACTGGAACCTGCAATCTGTTTTGCATTCCCCCTCGCCATGTGCCACAATGGCAGCGTGGTGTCTGCATACCTGCATGCGCTGGACATGGTCAATCGTCAGTCAAGATGCACTCTGCAAATGCATGTGAAAAGCAGGGAAGAGAAGAGACGTTGAAAGTGCAGAATCTTGGACAGCGCAGCATGCTCGAATGTGTAGGAGGGTTCAGGGTTGTTGCTTCGAGGGTTGTTGCTGTACTACGAACCCTAGTGGAAAACCCTGTTGCATCCTGCAGATTGCCTTTCAGCAGCGTGCACATGGTAATGCGGCCTTACCCCAAATAATATTATGCGTTGTAGTACGTACATTGTGAAATGCACGCAACACGCCTGCCTCGTCGCATGTGAGCAAGTATTCTACGAATCCAAGCTGTCCAGTTCGGAAGGAGCCAGGCTGCAAGGTGCGAATGTCAGCCAGCTGCCAGCCACTTTGCAGCACCAAAGACCTGTCATGTACGTCGAACTCATGTCCATGGTACCATTGCGACGGAGGAGTTTCCGCCTGCTCTATGGAAGTCGTCGCAGAGCTCCAGTCGAAAGCAGCACGTCTTTGCTGACATTGTGAACCTCGCCTCCAGCCACGCCATCCAGCAGGAGTGTCGGAAGCTATGATGCGTCTTAGCAAGCTGGGGCCCACATGTGCTGCTCCCATCGTCAATGCGCGGTACCCACAGGAGTATGAACCAATTCCACGGCTTGAGTGAACGTGAGAAAGCAATGTGAGCCCGTGGGACAAACACGCTGTACTCAATTGTTAGTAGAGCGATGGTCTGCCGAAGACAAAAGCATCGGGGAGCCCCCTAGATTGCTCTGCGCGGATGGTGAATTCGAATATCGAATCGAGATATGCGCCAAACGCAGTCAACCAACCGGCGCACTTGCTTGGCCAAGCAGCGGTGACATGGGTACCCGGCACGCAATTCACATCGCTTTGCACATGCGTGACGACGCGTACAGCGAGTGCAGCGACGCACTGAGGTACTGGACATTACGCAGCAATTTGACAAACGTTGCTTCGGAACCGGGGGTATCACCGTCAGTAAAAGTATGTGTCATTAAACTCGAGGGTGCCCAGCTTGCCTCACGGCAAGCACTTGGCAGAGTTTGTCCTGCAGAGGGCAGGCCAATGCATATAAAACGCCGAGAATAGCACACGTGCGATCCAACGAACACGTGTACAAAGTGATATACAAAGCGCACTGAATGAGCGCATAAAATGCAACGAAATGGAGATATATAAAGCAGGTCATGACCTTGGTCAATGCACGCCAACAGCGTATCAGACCACCCCACAACCTGGTCGTTGAACCCGCAGAGTATATGCTTGCCAACAGCCCGCGTTTCAAGCGGGCATGTGAGCTTTGTTATCGCATAGCACATGCGACAAGCCATGATGATGCCAACAGGCGTCCCGCTGCGTGCTTAGGAGCTGGCATGACCAGAAGAGAGTTGGCATCAAGCAACTGGCACACGGCAGCGTGCCTCGAGGGTATCCCGCAATGATGAGGTCACTTTTTTCACATCGCCGTGACTTTGACCCATTGCCAGAGGCCGTATCCAGAGTAGTGCCTTTCTCAGCCCTGCTTGTCGTGCAAGGCAGCGGCTGTTTGGTAATGTGCACGCTGTGCGCGCTTGAAGGGTGGTTCTACCAGAAAATATGAGCTTATTTCAGGCATTTCGAAGCCGCCGGTGTGGGTGATTTGACGCGCACTGCAGCAGCATTTCAACAATCACGCAATCGCAAGGCGTCCTTCTGCTCAGCGTTGACAGCCAATACCAACAGTACCATCAGCGATGCCGTCAATGCCGAATAAATCGAAGCGAATGGGGCCTAGCCGTAGGGCAGGGGATCAGTTCTTGGGTGGGTAGGGTGAGGGTACAGGTTCCAAAGTGCGCGAGCGCCGTCTTGGACAGGGAATTGCACAGAGGGGTGATCAGTTGAGCGCGACAACCAAGGCGCTTGCGAGTGCGACGGCCACACCCAGGTCCACCAGCTGGCGATCGGGGCAGCCCTCCACAAGCGCGTTGCGCAGAGTGATGTAGCTGTTGAGGCAGCCGTTGCCGATGAGGCGCGCTGCATAGACAGCTGCAAGGCCGGGAAGCGCCATGCTGAACACCTGCTGCTCGGTGGGCTGGGCGCTAGGGATGCGCACGGGCGCGGACGGAAGGACCGAGATCTTGAGGGGTGTGGGGGGCGCGGGGGCGGGGGCGGAGGGCCACTCAGGCATCCAGGAGGGTGTGACAGAGGCGCGGGGTGCGACCTGGGGGGAGCCGCCGGCGACAGCTTGCCCGGCGAGGGCGAGCATTGCGATGCGCTCTTGCTTGCGTGTGCGTTCGGCCTCGGCGGCATCGAGGCGGAGCTGCTCGAGGATAGACGCGAGTGAGCGGACCTCCTCGTCACGGGCGGCGAGCAGGCGCTGCTGCATGGCCATCCTGCAAGCAGCGGCGTCGTTTGCTCGCAATCCCTCTCGCACGCAACCCATCCGACCCTAACCCCAAACCATCAGTTCGCTGCCCCATGTCTGGATAGTAATGCCTAGGAACAAGATAAGATCGGACCCACCCATCAGGTAGATCTGTTTGTGATTTGACTTGACTGCTCGCGTCGAGCTCATGTGACGCGGCCGTGCTTCAGCAGTGCAAGGCATTGTCTCTGCTGATCGCTGTCTGAAGTATGATCGAAGTATGTTCAAGTCGATGAAAGTAAGGCAATGTCTGAACATGAAACATGTCATATTGCTTTCTTCGAGGAAGACAGGAAAGCCGGTCATGTGCCACCGTTGAGGTTAAACTGCTTGCCAGGAAGGGAGACAGCATCTCCCTTCCTAAGATGGTTGAACTGCTTGCCAGGAAGGGGGCTGGCATCTCGTTCCTGATGACACGCCTGCATATTGCCATCACACAGAAACGGCACTCGCGCAAGCTGCTATGTGGAATATCGGGCCCATGCAATGCAGCTTGCGACCAGCTCAGCTGCAATCGCACAAGAGACGCTCGGCAGCTTTTGTATCGGGCACAGGCTTCTGAACAGGCTTAGTGGGAACGTACGTCTCCTGCAGGTCCTCCTGCTTCTGGCGCAGCTGTGCGATCTCCTCCTGAGAAACTTGCAGCCTCACGGCGGCCTCCATCTTGGCACCGATGGTCTGCAGGTTGTTGGCCCATAGGCTCTTGACGTTCTCCAGGTCCTCCACCAACTGAGACACGTACGCTCTGCACGATCGAACGTTTTCATGACGTGATGTATCTGGTTACACCACCCTCGCATCCAGATGGCATAAATGAGAAAAATCGCTGAGAACAGGAATCCTGGCGGATTTGGATATGTTTACAGATCCAAATGAAAGAGGGTTCCTACATTACAAAGCAAAGGCTTCAGACATTCCACTGCAAAAGGTCCTCGGGGACACCGGTGAAGAAATATGAAACATTTAGTGCTAGTCACAACGTGCTGGCATTGCAATCGCTTTCCACTGCAGGCTCTTTGTAATGGCGACTCGAGCGTTTCGCAATTGAAAAGCAAAACAAGTGGAAACCACGCCAGATCCCCGCAGAGGAGACTACGCCTATGAGAACATGCCCTAAGGGCTTCAGTCTCAACCCTAGTGCGGTGGCACTCACAGGGAGAACAGAAAACACCTGCATGCAACATGTCTGATAGTATCGTTACGACAGACTGCAAAAGCGATACACCATCAATGCGTAACTAGCATCTCTCGGAAATGACCAACTGGTCATTTCCGACACATCTGAGGGTGTTGAGAAATAGCCCCATACCGGTCTTGGTCATGCTCGGAGGCGTTCAACTTGAGCTCGCTCTTGACACTGTCCAGGTGCAGGTTGAGCTCCTCGATCTCATCGCGCAAGCGCTTGACCACTGCCTGCTCTGGCACCTCCTGCACAAGCACACCTTGCGGTGAGCGGACTCTGACAAATGGCGAGAGCGCTGAACCAGGTGGCGTGGTTTCCGTAAGCTTGTGGATGTCAAGGATGCGAACGATAAGCGGCGTTGATTGCCTTTGTCGTGCATGAGCGTGCATGTTGGCTACTGGCGCATGCAGTGGAGCATGTTGCAGTCCCATGACCAGCCCAAGCTTGATGACTACAGCTCGAATCACGTGTTCCTTGGAAATGCTGGACACGCTGATCATATCAACGTGAGCAACTAGAAGCAATCGCTATGTACACGAGGTCTTGAAACGTGAGCGCACGTTAAAACGTCATAGCTGTGCATGGCGTTCGTGACGTGGGCACTTTCGCGGAGAGGTGGCGTCACGTACCTTGAGGGCCACGCGATCGCCTCGAACGGCTGCGGCTTGTAGGGAAACTGTGACTTCTGACAAGTCTTCAGCTTCTTCGTTGTTGATGTCGTGCTCCCAAATCAAGTCCACCAACTCCTGCTTGCGGCCCCCCGCGGCAATGCCCCTCTCCTCAAGCATTCCCAGCAGCTCGTCCTGCAGCGCACGAAAGCTTGCTACAAATCCGTGCACTTGTCCAACACGAACGAATCAGAAATAATCTCCGGCATCGGTCGGTGGTGACAGTCCAGATAGGCAAACATCCTAGCAACTTTCACGCATGTCCAACGCAGCGTCCCAGCACTTTCGGCGGTGTCCGCGGCCACAGAAAAATTGCGCGCTTGGCATGCTGGCACGTTAATGAAAAACTGTGATAAGGCGATCAAGCACCATCAAATTGACATGCCCTGCGTACCCTTCTGAATTTGAATTGGACTCGCTGTTTCCTTCCAATTTAAATAGCAGTAGACAAAGACATGGCAGGAGCCACAAAGAATACGCTCAGCATTGCAAATATTTGAAGCCGTTATGTACTTCCTGCCGGCATCAGTCGCAGCTGGCAATGCCAGCATGCTGGGGAAACGCAGTCACAGCTTGGGTGCTTGCATGACTGATGCCGGAACTGCTACAAACACCAAAACCACTGCTGTCAAAAAAAAAGAAAGGCGTCAACAAAAGGATTGAACTTTTAACATAGCAACCATGAACTCGATGTATCTAGTATATACACAGGTCCACCGCTCGCTGAGGTGGTGGCAGTCACGTGCGCACATCTGCTCCGGAAAAGTCTAAGCTGGGGTGGTTGGCAACACGCACTTAAATCTCACAAAGCACACCTTCTTCATCCTACCCAGCTTTGACTTGGACATTCCTCGCGGCTGAGAGGCGCACATGCGAACATTGCGATGCTGAGGCCGGCCCTGCGCGTGCACTACAACGTTGTCGTGTACGTCAGAGTCGGTGCCTTCTGATGTGCAAGTCCAAAATACAGGTTGGTTTGTAATTCAACGCGTAAATGAAAAAGTCCTACAAAGTGCACAACTTACACTGCCTGGAGTGAATGTGCAGTAATACATCACAAAGACGAGTCGCCACCGATTAAAACTTGCTTTCGATACATCTTTCTCTCGAATCGTGATATCATACGAGGCTGACAAGGAGCTGTTTGGGCGTTTCGAAGTTGCTTACCAGCCGGATGCAGCCACGAGCAGCTGTTGAAATTCTGAAGGAGGGAGCCATGCTGCCTGCAGGAACACGGTACACATCGTTACATACAAAAATGTGAAGACTGTTCATACATTTTCTTTGAACGCCTTACTGCGCAGTGTCGCAGAGATGGGATGCAACGTAGACATGTCAACCACGACCACGGGCGCTGGATATCACGACTGTCAGGCAGAAAACATTACCAGTAAGATGAATGAACGAAGGACAATCGCCTATGACGTGAAGGGACGTCTTACTTTAAGGGATGGATCAGAACGTGCTGTAGTCAAAGGGGTTGTTTACGCAACATGGGAAAAGACGCCAAGATTCTGCAAAATACGCACTCATACCTGGGGGATGGGTATATCAGTCCTAAAAGATGTCAACTGGCGTCAAACTGGGTCAATCCTGTGAACCGCCTTTGAAATTCCGATTTCAAAATGCAACCACAAACGCCAAGAGCAGACGAGCCAGATTCCAAACACTGTAAATTGAGATCATCGCGTCCAAACCAACGGTTGTTTACCGTGGACGTGGCAAACGTCGTCGATTGAGACGGTTGAATGAGCCGTCCTCTCTGTGATTCGTTGTAAAGCGGCGCCAAAAGTGCCATTTGACGCCAAGTTGAGCCTGAGGCAATGCCTTCGCCAAAGGCTTTGGCAAAGCATCATGCAGAATGAATACGGCATTGAGATGTCCTCAAAGGAAGCTCACACTTGATTGTGATTGCGTACCAGGAAAAAGTATCCCTATCGTCTGCCGGTTTTTGGACACTGACGCGACCACTTTCGAACCCTGACACCCACCATATTTCATTGATGCGTTCAGACGTGTTTCCCTTGGTCTGCAGCATGCAGATTTTAGTTGACTTATTTCGCCCTTTGCATTGACTGACACAGCACCCGGGACGTCTCTCAGCTGTGACATTGCACTCTGTGCAATGCACAGGTTCCAGGTTGCCATCAATGCGACTTCGTTTCGAGTGTGAGCGCATCTTTGTACTCTTGAGCTGACCTATATGTTTGGCGCTGGACAGCACATGCGAAGAACTGTCACATAGGTCGGGGAACGTCTCCGACACATGAGCGATAGCCGATCCCTACGCGGAAACCATTCCGTCCGCGAAAATCCACCTGCAACGCGCGTTTACCAGGAAGAACATGTCCAGATCTGCCACCCGCCTGGAGTCCACGCATGCAATTTCGAATGCCCAGGCATACGCCTTTTGACGCAGGATACATCGCCATCATCGGCAGGTGCGATGCCTTCGGACGGCATCATGCATGCCGATGACAGCGCCGCCCCGGGCAACCCCATGGAAGGCAGTGAGCGGCGTCCAATTGCATACGCGGGCTTCAAGTCATCAGGATTACAGCGCTTCGACATTGGGAAGACAGCAACACCAACGCGAGATGCTGGTGGTGATGGCGGTGGCGTTCCGCATCGGCCCTTCAATGCCTTGGCTGCAGACAATGTGGGATTCAGGCTTCTGAAGAAGGCCGGTGCGTGTACCCTTCAAGGGCCCACCATATAAGTTGAACAGACATGCAACGATTGCAACGGTCGCTTGACAAGGCAGACAGGGCCGCATGCCTTTGGATGTCTCGTTCTCAGCGGGGAAATGTTCTGATGTACGAGCGTGCAATGTATTGACGAACGGGAAGTACTCCCAGTACTTTGTGTGGGGTTTCGATGATGAGGATATATCATTGTAACAACACTATCGCATGCACCTCACAATAACTCGAATTTGAACATCCCAGCTTGATTGACAGCTGCAAGCAACAAAAACTGCATGCATGCCAGGAAGTCAGCCAGCTTCTTGCAGGGGAGTGCTCCCAGCGCTGGACATGACTGCATACCCAAAGGATATTGGCAGCTCCGATGGTCTTGTGGAGTGCGTGTTTCTGCACCACAAAGCTGAATTCCAGCGTTCCAGCTATCCCTGGACGTGCTGAGTTGTTTGACGGCCCTGTTTGTTTCCACTACTGCGTCCAACTCCGTTGTCGCTTCCGTTTTGCGCACCACCCTGCATCTCACACATAGCCTTGTTGTCCAACGTCGTGAACTTGACCGCCACTTCGATCAGGCGTTGCGTGAGCCTCCATAGTTGCGTCCCCTTTTGGGGGGTGCTCCATTTAGCGAGATCAGCTCTGGATGTCTCGCCTGTCGTCAACGCCGTCTTTTGACGGAATACGGTGTTGGGTTGGAGTATTCAATTCCTTCCTTTGCCAATCGCCATCGCGTATCCTGCCAGTGATATTGTGAGCCAGTATCTCTGAGGTACCTTGAGGTATATTTCGAGATCGGGATACAATGGCGAGCGGCGGGCGACATGGTGAGCTGTTGGGGTGTTTGCAGGGTGGGTGGAGGGGAAAGGTCTGGGACGTGAGGAGAGAGGTAGAGTGGATCCCATACTGGCACAGGCAAACAAGGAGCGCCGGGGAATCGGAGCTGCAAGCTTATGCGACCCTCTACAAGCTCAGGTATGATGCGATGTGGCGTCTGGTGTGAGCAGTGTGTCGCCAGAATGGGCTTGAGCCCCAAAAGTAATGCATTTTCAGGCATTGCGATCCGCAAAATATGTTGAAAAACCTCTTGTTGCGTTTGATCTTGGTGCGCTGCGGCCGCACGTGATACTGCGCATCTACGTGCGCGCGCATGACAAGGACTGTTTGTTTCGTGGTACTTACTTGCTCTGTCGATCTGTCTAGTGCGTAAAAAGGACACCTTTGAGATGGACTTGAAGTTGGATGTAACAGTACATTCAGGGTGGAGATTTATTAGCTGTACACAGGGAAATGGCCGGATTTACGACATGCTGACTTGAACCACCCACCTTGCAATGGCTCAATCGACAGCCCAGACGGCCCTTGACATGGTGAAGGGCTCGAACATATCAAAATTTGACATGTCATGCGAATTACATAGCAACAGACCCAGCATATCCCCCCTGCAGTGGTGTATTTTCGGGGTGACAAGGTGGCTGCCCCCTCGACCCCCCCCGACCCTTGGCCGAGAGGGGGGCTCCCCCCGCCCTCCTGACATCATGCACAAGTGAAATTGCTAGGTTTTTGCGGTGGTCCCCTGCCCTGGTGTGCTGTGAAGCCGGAGATACAGTCCTATGAATGACTGCCATATACGTGCACGTAGGCGCCATGCCACACAATCAAGCCCCCACGTGCACAGACGAAACAATTTCACCAGCTTGCAGCGTGGTTTTTTTAGAATATGTGGTTTCACATCACTCCCGAAAGCTCATGGCCTGTAGCGTCTATCACGGGTAGTTGGGCCCAAATGAAGTCATCCCATACTTCGCGCGAAAACCTGTTGTGGTGTAGCCCATCTTTGAGCTGCGACTGTGGTCTGGAAACTCAAGTTCTCGAAATCCCGCCGGTATTAACATTGTAGTACGCTCCGAGTTCTGTCTATAGAGCCTTCATACGTCTCCATACGAGCTGATTAAGGCGCAGTACCCTATGGCCAAAGTCATGACTATCCCCGGCACTCCCGTAACCACAACTTTCTCAATACTTGTCCGATTGTAAAATTAAAAATATGTACAGACGCGTCTCGTCCCGGGGAGTATGGAAAAGGCACGGCCTTTATCTACTCATTTCGCGCTTTTTCAGCACATTTGCTCAACGTCTGGACCCTCTACGGGCGATGTGAAATCCGCGAAAAATATATCTGCCAAAGTATGCACAACTAGGTCAAACACTCCCGACAGAGCTAAGATTTATTTTGATCACTGGTTTCAATAAGACCGGTCGCATTCAATTCCGTTGTGTGAGGGCTTCGGAATGGGCGCGACAATTGTGTGAGAAAAGTGTGATGGTGACGTCAGGATCACCCGCCAGCTCAGTGACATAAACCGTGTATAGCTAATAAATCTCCACCCTGTTGTCATCTGCTACCTCAAAGGGTTCATGTTTTTCAACAAATCACAGGGTGTTGCGCAGTGCTGTGTGTGAGATGCAGTGCGGCCTCCGGTATGATGCAAGGCAATGGTCTCAGGCATGGGCAGTGTGTCGTTAGAATGAGGTTCGACCCGCATTTCTGCCCCCGAAAGCCATGCATATTTAGGCATCGCGACTCGCAATTTATGGGGTCTGGCAAAGCACGGTGTGTCATGCAACAAGGCAGTGGCCTCAGATGTGGGCACCCATGTTCTTTCATTGACGCGCGTCGAGGGTTCATCTTGGAAGCGGCGTGACCCATCAAGATGTGTTTGCCGAGAATAATCTCTTACACGGTGTGGCGATGGCCACGGTGTGGTCTGTGTACTTGCAAAGCATTGACAGAGATATTGCCAATCACCGTCTCACCAGACGGAGGCATCGAGATTGCCCGTCTCTGGCCCATATATCGCTCTCACACAAATTGCCCAAAGACAAGGATGTGTACTTTCCATATGATGTGTTCTAATTGTTCTGCATCCCGTGGTGGACCGAACCCCCTCTGTACCTGAAACCTTCTGTACACCGTGATCTCCCCATGCGAGAAGCCACATATGGAGAGTGGCTGACAATGCCGACCCCCATCTCTATTCGCAATCATACTTTTCAGGCATCCAAACCTGTAAGTTTCACTGTGTGGAGAAACAAAAACTTCTTGAACTGCGAAGGATGTTTTGCGGTGCCGGACGGCGACAACTGATGATGATGATGTATCTTTTTACAACACTACCGCATCCACATGGACATTGGCAACTCCAAGAACTACTTGGGAATCAGTGCTACCATTACTTTCATCTGAGGCAAGCGTACCTGGACCAGCCTGACTTACCATATCCTGACCTGACATGTCTTCTTCATCGTCTTGTACCTTGCAAGAATGGAGATCAGCCACAGCTGACCAAAAACGGCCTGTCAATTCCTGCAGACAGTTTGTCTAGCACTGAACCACAAGCAGTACTTCGGAAGTAGTGCATCGGAGTCGCCAACGTCCATGCGGATGAGGTAGTGTCGTAAACGATTAGCCATCATTTCGGTATAATATGCGGCTGAAGATCTTCTTTCAGATTCATTGCACCTGAGGGCTGCTGACTTGGGTAGTAACTATTTTGATCATCTATCAAATTTAAATCTCTCATTTCTTTTCAGTGCCGGTGGGTGACCTGATTCTCGGCACGATGAAATCCCTGTTCTGCCGCCTGTTTCTACAGCCCCCGGCATTGCTGGACACATTGCGCTCTCACTGCCGAAGTGCACCTGGGCGTTGCTTTTCTGTTTCAGCAGAATCCAGCTTCGTTTCGTGGCCAATCTCTGCGACCCATATCCGACAGTCTTTCTATGCAGCATGCGACAGCCTGTTGCAAAGGCGCATACCTCAGGTTTGAGGGTATTGTTCTGGGTTCTGGGTGATCTGTGTGTTCTGGGTTCCAGGTGTTCTGGGTGTACTGTTTTCTGGGTTTGACCGTTTGGGGCTTAGCTGCTGGTACAACAATGCTGCTGACTGATAGAAACGTTAATAAGCTTTTCTAAGCAGGTTCTCTTAATGCCAGCAAATGCTGTTTTTAATTCCATTTTAGCCGATTTGCAGGCTCATATGCACCATAGAACGGCAAGAGATGCTGTACGAGCAGCAGGAGGCAATGCTGGCGTCGACATCGACAGCAAACGCACCTGCCCGACATTCGAAGCGTCCAGAGGTCATACTTCTCAGGGTGGAGCCGCAGCCTCCCAGACAGCATCGCAGAGAGTGGCTGCGTTGGTTCGTGCTGAGATCGGGAGTGAGAGCACGGAGGAGAAGGTGGTGATTCATCGGGTTAGAGACCAGGTGCAGCTTGAGGCCGCTCAGGACAGAGCTATTCGCGCCACGCTCAGCCGCCAGATGAACAGCGGCGGCGATGGCCGCTTGAGTTCGGATGCGGATGCACTGAAGCGGATCAGCCGGCGGGTGACTGCTGCGAATCCACTGCTTGACGATAGTGACTGAGCGCCTGCTCACAACGTGTGCTTTTGCTTTTTTGGTACTTCAATCAGCCGTCGCCGTCTCGCCTTCATGTCCACGTCGACCCATTTCGGATGGTGCAACTTCGTTTGCTTCAATTCCTTTGCCGTGTTCAGTGCTTTGACATCCTTCAATGTATTCAATGCCAAAGTAGCAATTATAGCATACACTCTTGTGTGGTGGACTTGCTGTCAGGCGCATCGGTGCCGGTGGGAGGAATGTATGGTCGGCACATGTGCTGCTCAGAGTAGGAGGGGGTGTGCTATACCTTGACCATAACATTTTGGGTGTGTTGAGTGCAATATGGGCAGGACCGGTTGCCGTGGCGACTAGAGACAGAACAGGGTACCTCAGTTCATGTTAGTTGCGTACGTATCCCATGACACGGTGTGACACAACTAACAATAATTATGACTCAAGTCAAGGCAGGTCATTTCTCAGCCACTTCGCCACGACCCATGCTAACTTCCAGTCTCAAAATATGCCCGCGTGTATTTCGGTTCGGGTATTTTTGAAGAGCTGAATCCTCCGTACGCACTTCGACACGAGTCCGTCGCGATTTCTTCTGCATCAGAGAACCGCGAGCATTCACGCAATCATATTCGCTCATGGTTTTCTGCGCAGCAATCAGTCACCTGGGCCTGCGAAAATCAACGGACCTGCTACGGCGAAACGGGAGTTACCATCTGCAATACCACCAAACCCTGATGACGCCCAAGGCGCATAGTTCGACGCAAGCTGAAGGTGAAGACTACAGGCAGATGGAGAGAGCACAGTACTCATTGATAGCACCTGCGTACAAATCGATTGCCCGCATCACATCTCAAACGGACCCAGCGCTTCTAGATGCAGTGGACGTGCGCCCAGACTCGCTGTTACTCGACGTAGCTTGCGGGCCCGGAAACTTGAGTCAGGCTGCGATTGCTCGAGGTGCCGTGGTCAGTGGAGTGGACTGGGCGGATGGCATGGTTGCAATTGCTAAGGAAACGAACCTGCAGCCAACATCGTCGTGGGGGATGCGGAGAACTTGCCCTTTCCCGAGAGCCACTTCGATGCAGCGGTGTGCAACTTTGGCATCCTGCACTTCCACAATCCAGACCTCGCACTATCAGAAATTCAGCGTGTGCTCAAACCAGGAGGTCGGCTTGCTTTCACGTGCTGGCAGCCACCAGACAAGAACCCCTTCATGCGGATCATTTTGGGGGCAATTCAGCAGCATGGCCAACTGGACGTGGGTTTGCCTCAAGCTCCGCCATTGTTCCGCTTCGGTGACCCCGAAGAATGTAAGGCTGCTCTTGCTGCAACGGGCTTGTCCCACGTGAGCTCCAAGGAGGTACCTGTGACTTGGGACTTTCCAACAGCGGAGGATTTGCTCCAGACGGTCATGACCTCGTCCGCGCGTTTGAGTGCGCTCATTGCGTTGCAACCGCCAGCGCAGATGCTCCACATCCAGGCATCAATCGTTGAAGGGGCAAAGCAGTATGCCACCAACAACGGTGTTGCCGTTCCGGCATCTGTTCTGCTGACGGTGGCCCAAAGGCCGGGATTGTCAGCTCTTCGCCAGACCGGGTGATCTGCGATGCTAGATGCCCCAAAATGTATGAATGTTCGGAACCAAAATGGGGGTTGAAACCCAATCTGACGAAGCAATGGGGATTGGATGAGAACTGGTTTGGACATCAGAAATGGTTGGTGTTATGTGAGGCACTGTGTTTATGATATGTATACAAGATGGGAAGCCCGTGGGGATCTTCGATGTGCCAATGTCAATGCATTCCATTTTGTCAACTTGCCAATTCGTTTGGTTGCATGTGATTTATACCATCCTCAACAAATGTGCCATGGTGTCAATTTTCCAATTCTAATCGGTTTGATTATCATTTAGAGTGGTGGTCTGATTGATTTGGGGGAATCCGCGTCATTTGGCACGTTATGCCTGCGTGGCAACGTGCGCAGTATCTTTTTACGATGTGCACATTGAAGTTTGGAGATTGTGGTCGTTTGAACTACATGTCGTATCGTTGCATCACACCGAACATGCTCTGCAATGCGCTGACCCGCGATTGGAATTTGTTGCCAGTTGA
>NW_028323178.1:0-126758 GCF_984573655.1 Nuphar pumila | reverse complement strand
TCTAGCTAGAGAGAATGGAAAACAGAGAGGAATGGTCGTTCCTCTTTGGAGAAGGATATACAATTTAGTTTCATAGTGAATTTGAGAATGCAATTAGTCTTCACAGATTCCAACTTAATAGCAACTTATTCTCCTGTTTGAATATTAAGGCCTAGATAAAACTCACCGAAAGATCTGCTTCTGATCTTTCTACAGAGCCAAAACATGCCACCAATCACATGCTCCATATCTCTGTTGGAAAAAAAAACCTCACGTAGATATCTCGAAACACCTAAACACTCCTTTCCATGTGCATTCTCCCTTCGAATTCCAACCGGAAACCCTAAATTTTCACCACCAACAATTAGAAATCCTAATTCCACAAAAGACTCCTCAATTTCGCCAATCAACAATCAAGGTCATAAAAATATTGCACATTTTTTATGTGTTGCCGCTTGAGCACCCTCCACCTTTTCCATAACAGCCTGTCAACTGTGGGGTCCAACTGCAGATGGTGGGTGCTTAAGTGCAGCAGCACATTTGGAATGTACAATGTGATTTTCTGACGGGAGTCAATCTGCATCTATGATGTTTCAGGAATGATTGTAGGAAGATAAAGATGAATTTGAGAAATGAAACAAGGCAGGGGCGGATTTGTTCATCAGTGATAGGATAAGAGGATGATTATGGAAAAAACCCAAAAAACATGTTCCCTCACTTTATTTTGCTCCTTTAATTTATCATTAAAGTCTACCTTGGAGATAGGAGTGTAGCAGAAAATGTTCATATGGACTTTGTGTTTAACAAACTATGGCGCACTAGTATTTTTCGGTATCACCTAGAAGTAGATTGGTCAAAAGCTGGTAAGATGGCATTGACCATCATGGTTGGAGCCACTCTTTTATTTTCTATCCATTCAATCTTAGAATGTGGTTCACTAAAACAATGAGTACGTTATGATCAAATTGAGTTTAAAATCAACCTATCTATTAATAGCAAAAGTAGAGGGAGGATCAGGTGCAATGTGATCATACACTTTTAGTGTGTTGTTGTACCTGATGACTGGCCATCTTTGGGATACAGCATGTCATCTGTGAGGCTCAACAGCAGGTGGTGGGTGATTAGGTGCAGCACACATAAAGTGTGCAATCACATTGTGCCTGATCTCAATTAGCAACAATATCCGTGTGAAAAGTTCATACGATTTGCTTGCATCTCGTGGGATCAAAATCACATGCAATTCTATCTCGTATATGTCTGCTTGGCCTCAAATGAAAATCCTTCTCTCGTGGTTGTAAGAATGATTCCCATTTAACTCATTTCTCACATGCAAGCAAGCATGAGACAATGAGGTAGCAAAATTCAAAATCACTTTTGGCATCATTTTTTCCACTCATCATATGATTCGAAATGACGTTATCCACCTTGTTATTTGGAATTACATGATTTTAGTTCACACTAGATGAAATGACGTGACCTTGAATCATATGAGAAGCTAGCAAAGGTGGCCCTAATTGTGGATCCTTAAAATTTTTGAAACCAAAAAGAAGGGGTTTCAGGAAAAAAATTTAGAAAAGGATCTAAAATTCGGATCTGAATTTTAGAAATTGTGGGGTATGTTCTTCAAGGTTATGTGCTTTTCTTCCTCCAATGAGAAGAGATCAGTCAAACCAGAAGCTCCAAATCTTTGTTTCGGGGTGACAGCTCGCAAGTGTTCGTACCTCGTATGCGAATTCTATACAAAAATGCGAGCTCAATGGCAAGAGTCATCAAAGATCAGGAAAAATATGAAAATAAAGAAATATACAAATGTTAAGGCTTTCAACAATTAATAAACAAAATGAGCAATAAAGAAAACCGAATTTTCACCTTTGGGCTTAGGTAGCTCGTCCTATGTTGTTGATAAGCACGAGAGAACACAAGTGACACTTCAGCTAGGCACGGGCTCCAAAAAGAGATTAGATAAGAGATTGGGACCTAGGCTAAGCTAAGTAGGTTCAACTTGGCTAGTCGTACAGAGATTTTTGGCAAAGTAGGACTATAGCTAGGGTTTTGGACTCCAGATAGTAAAATAGGAGGGTGCCTCCCTAATTTATAGTTTTTATGGCGGATCCAAATATATTTATTACATATTTGAGATCTGTTATTTTGGATCCGATTCATATTCTGATGAACGACTCCTAATGAACATTTTTTTAACTAAGGGTTGAAATTTATCCAAGGCATGATGCCTAAAATAGGAGATTAATTTTTATAAAGAGGTTTAGAACTCAGAATATTCCATTCCGACTTTGGAAGGTGTCGATGACATATTTTCTGAAACTAGTGAAAACTACTTACGACAATTGTTGTGACGTCAATTGTTGCTGACGACAAATGTGATTTGTCATCAGCGATAGCTGCTGATGATGACGACTGTTGGGTACAAGCATAAAGACAATATGCTCGCAAAAATGACCTCATCAAGTAGTCAAGCACATAACAAGATAATTGAAGGAGCTTAGACGAATATTCAAAGTAAGTTTTTTGAACAATCTTCAGCCAATAATCAAATTGTAAATTCAATATCCAAGGCGTTAACAGTCCTTGTTCCTCACTGCCTTTTGGGCAACCAATAGCCTCGGTCATCAAACCCAGAACAGTTCAACTAAGTCACAATGTCAGACTAATATAAGGCATAGAATTCAGACACGGGACCGATAGCCAACATCAATGGATAGGCAACGCTTTGGGCATCCAAGGAGTGTTGCACAAAAATTAACAGTGACAACACTGACAAAATAAAAAGAAAAGAATGTCCAAAAACTGAACTGACTGGGATCAACAGAGTCGTTGGGATGTTTCACCAAACAACTGGTGTGCATTAAAGATTATGTACCAACAAACAATTTGGGAACAACACTTGGACCAGATTATATACCACAAAAAATTTGTGAAAGATCAATATCCCTTTCCCTAACAGGGATACTAAGAAGGTATTCATATATTTCATTCCACATAAACCAAAATAAAGTTGTATAATAGTCGGCTAATATAACAATACATGTTTTGATAAAAAACATTCCAATCAAACAATATAATAAATAACCAAGAAGAGAAGAAAGTTAAACGAGCATAGCTCTGGCGATGGAAAATGCTGGCAAAGATTCAATCCTCACACCTTCCTTCAACAACATGCGGATGGACCAGTCCAATAGTCGACGTCCGGCCATTCTTCCCTATGACAGTCCACACTCGACGTTGAACTCCCAAAGAGCTGAAGCCGATGGGGCAGACACCACGCAATCGATTTCTCAATTGGTGATTTCACAATAACCAAGCAAGAAGGGTCCCCTTCTTCTTTACTTTCCTGACTATTTACAGGCAGCAATGGAGACGAGGAACAACATTCTTTTTTGGGGGGACTAGGGTTGCCACCCCTGGAGCCAATAAGAGGGATCCAAGGTCCAACAACTATTTTTGGACCTAATGAGCTCTCTTAGTTCCCAACAACTATTTTTGGGAACCCAAGGAGATCGGAATAGTAAAGTACATAAACATACCCAAATCCAATACAGAAAAATCTACTCAGACAAACCATTGCACCCATCAATAGTCTAAATGGATCCTAACATGATATTGAAGCCAAATCTGGGTCCACAGAGGGAATCCAAAAAAAACCAAAAAGTTAAAATTTTTAATTACTAAAATTATCATAAATCCTAAATATTTACTAGATACTCAAATAATAATTTTTGAACAAAAATTAATATATGGAGTTGCCAAAATAAATTTTAGAAGCCCAAAATTAACATTTTGGTCCTACAAGTTTGATTCTGACATGAGCTTGGCTTTCGTATTCGGGTTTGATGATAAATCTTTCCTGAACATGTCTTCAAAACGTCCTCTTCGAGATCATTCAAATGTGTTACATCAGACGATAAGATGTTGATGTCACTTCTGAGAAAGTGGTTAACTACGGAAGACAATTCAACATGACAGTGATGATGACAATTATTGTGTCTTTAGCAGCTGAAAGCTTGTTTTCCCTATAACTTTTGATCCTGATGTCGAATTGACTTAATTTTTGTTTATTTAATAAGCAGAAAATCTTCTCTTTAATTCTTCTTTTGGTAAAAAAACCTAAAAAAGTTATTTTAAAGGCCAAAAATCAAATTGAAGTTAACTTTATTTTGGAGTAACCTTAAAGATATGAATTTTTGGTATGAAAAAAATCTCAGTAAAAAATTAAGTGTTTACAAATGCATATCTTTGTTGTCGAGTGTGTGTGAAGCTTGATTGATAACAAAAAAGTAGATACATTAGCTTTGAAAAAGAGTGAAAGATTGACTCTGACCAAGTTTTCTTTAAAAAAAAATCTTATAAATAACAAAAACATAGACGACTTAATGATGCAAGATGATAGCTAAATGCATATAGCTCAACATGAGGGTCTCTCTGTGATGCATGTTTTATAGGTAGAGAGGTCTAGCCAAACGAGGTTAGTCTGGAGACTAAGCTAATACCTTGTTTTACACGAGGGCTTTCCTTGAACTCGGTGATTGTGAGCGAGAAGTTTTGCTGAGCGAGGTTAGATAAAGATAAAACAAGTATCTTGTCGTTGAAAATTGTACGAAATACGACTGATGATTTTTTATTAAGGCATAGACTTTCTTTTGAAAAGACAAAGACAGAGACAAGCTTTTTGGGGTAAAAAACATAAAAAAGATTACGATGTTTTATTTGAAAAGGGGATGGATGATGCCATTTTCAAAGATGCACCTTTGAAAAAAGATTGGGTCTATGCCATCTCGAGATAAAAGAACAATTATATTTTTTGGTTTTTCAATTTTTTTGAGTTTTTGAATGATAAGGTAAAAAGTCAAGATCAAAATCACCTACCAAAAAATTAGGTATCACTACCCAGTTCTTGATTGGGCTCATGATCATTCGCCTTATTGGAGTCTCCAGCTATAGAAGGAGAACCTGCATCAAAAGACATAGCAGAAAACATAGAATCCAATTCTAAGGTTTCAAGATCTGAGTCTATGACCATGTTATCCCCTTGGTTTTCTGAGTTTTCCTGAGGAAATAAGAAATTGTGATTCATCTAATTAGGTGGAATGGGGATAGGTCCTATTTTTTGAAGAATCCATTTGGAAAAGGTCACGCATCCCAAAATTGGCCCATTATGAATCAAAGGGCCTTAGTAAACTTATCTGCCATGGGATGTGATGTTTAAAATGCCATGCAATTTATCTGCCATGGGATGTGACTCTAAACCATGTGTTCAATCAAGGTGTACCATAACCATGTGGAGTTTGAAACTTGGCATTTGAACCAAATTTTTTCATGATTATACTGTCTTAAGACAATATGGAGTTTGAAGGAAAGATGCTATTTCTCACAAGATTTCATTGTTTTATGTGTAACTTTGTAGGGCATCCTAGAGTTTTTTGGCATCTCCAATTTATATTTTGGTCAAAGCTATGCATTCCATTTAATTATCGAACTCAATGCTTCATGAAATTCTGTGCAATCCAACACCACCTAGCAAATGACTACATATCTCACTCTAAAACAAAAGCAAGAATCAACCAATTTCTCAAAACTAAACAAATCATACAGAAGATGGCCCACTCGCCTACTTTAAGATGAGTTTATTCGAACACGGTCCATCTTCCGATCGATCGTCCATGGTGGTGTCCAGCTAGAGAGAATGGAAAACAGAGAGGAATGGTCGTTCCCCTTTGGAGAAGGATATACAATTTAGTTTCATAGTGAATTTGGGAATGCAATTAGTCTTCACAGATTCCAACTTAATAGCAACTTATTCTCCTGTTTGAATATTAAGGCCTAGATAAAACTCACCGAAAGATCTGCTTCTAATCTTTCTACAGAGCCAAAACATGCCACCAATCACATGCTCCATATCTCTGTTGGAAAAAAAAACCTCACGTAGATATCTCGAAACACCTAAACACTCCTTTCCATGTGCATTCTCCCTTCGAATTCCAACCGGAAACCCTAAATTTTCACCACCAACAATTAGAAATCCTAATTCCACAAAAGACTCCTCAATTTCGCCAATCAACAATCAAGGTCATAAAAATATTGCACATTTTTTATGTGTTGCCGCTTGAGCACCCTCCACCTTTTCCATAACAGCCTGTCAACTGTGGGGTCCAACTGCAGATGGTGGGTGCTTAAGTGCAGCAGCACATTTGAAATGTACAATGTGATTTTCTGACGGGAGTTAACCTGCATCTATGACGTTTCGAGAATGATTGTAGGAAGATAAAGATGAATTTGAGAAATGAAACAAGGCAGGGGTGGATTTGTCCATCAGTGATAGGATAAGAGGATGATTATGGAAAAAACCCAAAAAACATGTTCCCTCACTTGATTTTGTTCCTTTAATTTACCATTAAAGTCTACCTTGGATGTAGAAGTGTACCAGAAAATGTTCATATGGACTTTGTGTTTAACAAACTATGAAAATCCTTCTCTCGTGGTTGTAAGAGTGATTCCCATTTAACTCATTTCTCACATTGCAAGCAACATGAGACAATGAGGTATCAAAATTCAAAATCACTTTTGGCATCATTTTTTCCACTCTCGAAATGACGTTATCCACCTTGTGATTTGAAATTACATGATTTTAGTTCACACTAGATGAAATGACGTGACCTTGAATCACATGAGAATAGCAAAGGTGGCCCTAATTGTGGAACCCCAAAATTTTTTAAAGCAAAAAGAAGGGGTTTCAAGAGAAAAATTTATTAAAGGATCCGAAATCAATATATGAATTTTAGAAATTGTGGGGTATGTTCTTCAAGGTTACGTACTTTTCTTCCTCCAATGAGAAGAGATCAGTCAAACCAGGAGCTCCAAATCTTTGTTTCGGGGTGGCAGCTCGCGAGTGTTCGTACCTCTTATGAGAATTCTATACGAAAATGCGAGCTCGATGGCAAGAGTCATCAAAGATAAGGAAAAATATGGAAATAAAGAAATATACGAATGTTAAGGCTTTCAACAATTAGTAAACAAAATGAGCAGTAAGGAAAACCGAATTTTCACCTTCGGGCTTAGGTAACTCGTCCTATGTTGTTGATGAGCATGAGAGAACACAAGTGACACTTCAGCTAGGCACGGGCTCCAAAAAGAGATCAGATAAGAGATCTAGGACCTAGGCTAAGCTAAGTAGGTTCAATTTGGCTAGTCGTACAGAGATTTTTGGCAAAGTAGGATTGTAGCTAGGGTTTTGGACTCCATATACTAAAATAGGAGGGTGCCTCCCTATTTTATAGATTTTTTGATGGATCCAAATACATTTGTTAAATATTTGAGATCTGTTATTTTGGATCCAATTCATATTCTAATGAACGACTCCTAATGAACAACTTTTTAACGAAGGGTTAAAATTTATCCAAAGCATGTTACCTAAAATAGGAGATTAATTTTTATAAAAAGGTTTTGAACTCGGAATATTCCATTTTGACTTGCCGATGACATATTTTTTGAAGCTAGTGAAAACTACTGACAACAATTGTTGTGACATCAAATGTTGCCGACGACAAAAGTGATTTGTCATCAGCGACAGCTGATGATGATGACGACTGTTGGGTACGGGAACAACCTAGGATACAAGCACTAAAGACAATATGCTCGCAAAAAATGAACTCATCAAGTAGTCAAGCACATAACAAGATAATTGAACAACGAGCTTAGACCAATATTCGAAGTAAGTTTTATGAACAATCTTCAGCCAATTATCAAATTGTAAATTCAATATCCAAGGCGTTAACAGCCCTTGTTCCTCACTGCCTGTTGGGCAGCCAATAGCTTCGGTTATCAAACCCAAAACAATTAAACTAAGTCACAATGCCAGACTAATATAAGGCATAGAATTTAGACATGGGACCGATAGCCAGCATCAAGGGATAGGCAACGCTTTGGGCATCCAAGGAGGGTTGCACGAAAATTAACAGTGACAACACTGAAAAATAAAAAGAAAAGAATGTCCAAAAACTTAACCGGCTGGGATCAACAGGGTCGTTGGGATGTTTCACCAAACAATTGGTGTGCGTGAAAGATTATGTACCACCAAACAATTTGGGAACAACACTTGGACCAGATTATATACCACGAAAAATTCATGAAAGATCAATATCCCTTTCCTAAAGAACAATACTAAGAAGGCATTCATACATTTCATTCCACTTAAACCAAAATAAAGTTGTATAATAGTCGGCTAATATAACAATACATGTTTTGATAAAAAACGGTCCAATCAAACAATATAATAAACGACCAAAAAGAGAAGAAAGTTAAACAAGCATAGCTTGGGCGATGGAAAATGTTGGCAAAGATTCAATCCTCACACCTTCCTTCAACAACACGCGGATGGACCGGTCCAATAGTCGACGTCCGCAATTCAATGACAGTCCACACTCGACGTTGATCTCCCAAAGAGCTGAAGTTGATGGGGGCAGACACTACTCAATCGATTTCTTAATTGGCGATTTCACAATAACCAAGCAAGAAGGGTCCCCTTCTTCTTCACTTTGCTGACTAGTTACACGCAACATTGGAGACGAGGAACAACATTCGTTTTTTGGGGGACTAGGGTTGCCACTCCTGGAGCCAATAAGAGGGATCCAGGGTCCAACAACTATTTTTAGACCCAATGAGCTCTCTTAGTTCCCAACAACTATTTTTGGGAACCTAAGGAGATCCAAATAGTAATGTACATAAGCATACCCAAATTCAATACAGAAAAATCTACTAAGACAAACCACTACACCCATCAATAGTCACTACAAGAAAAAAGCGGATTAGCGACGAACGCTATCCGTCGTTAATCCATCGCTAACGTGTTTAACGATGGATTAACGATGGAAATCGACCGTCATATAATCTTGGTCGCTAAAATACGACATAATTTATATGTCGTCAATCCGTCGCTAATTAGTGATGGATAATGTTTGTCGCTTAACTGTCGTTAAATAAGGACAGGTTTAGTTTTGCAAAGGAATGTATCCCGTCGCTAAAATTTAATGATGAATATGTATCTGTCACTAATGTTCATCACCAATTGAGAAAGGGATTAGCGACGGATTAAATTCTATCACAAAACATTGACTGATTTAAATTGGCAACGAATATTAGTGACAAATATTATCCATCGCTAATCCATCGCAAATTTTAAAAAAAAAATAAAAAAGTTTTT
Source organism: Nuphar pumila (assembly GCF_984573655.1). Classification (NCBI taxonomy): domain Eukaryota; kingdom Viridiplantae; phylum Streptophyta; class Magnoliopsida; order Nymphaeales; family Nymphaeaceae; genus Nuphar; species Nuphar pumila. Next base: position 117,568 of record NW_028323178.1, on the reverse strand, counting down.
GAAATATAAATATCGATAAGAATTTCTCGTTATATAATTTATATAACCTGTATATAAAAAATAAAGTACACATAAAAAATACATATACAAAGCAGGTGAAACAAATTTAACACAAGTTATAAGTTGCAGTACAGTCCTTGCCAAGTTCTAATTAGTTACAAGTATGTGAAACAAATTAAACAGAGGAATCTAATCCTTGCCAAGATTCGGAGCATCATCCTCTTTATTGTCTCTATCTGCCCCTCCATCCATGCCTTTATCAGCTCCTCTACGTTGATCATCTCCAGCATCCTACAAGAAAACTGAAATGTTAGTATTGATAAACAAAATATAATGAAATAAATTATATGCAATGCACCTAGTCTAATACAATCAAAGTAAATGGCTGAATGACACATAAACCAGCAATAAAGTGAAGGACAATAACAGAATTTAGATATGTGTTCTAAGACTGAAAAAAAAATCATAGTGATTCAATCATGCAGATATGTGTTCTAAGGTTGTCAAGAAAATGTCACAGTGATTCACACATGCATATAATGTTTATAAGGTTGTCAAATAAATGTGTTATGTATCACAATCATGCATATATATGTTATAAGGCAGTCAAAAAACTTTCATAGTGATGAAATCATGCTTATATGTGTTCTAAGGTTTTCAAAAAACTTTCATAGTGATTCAATCATGCATATATGTGTTCTAAGGCAGTAAAAAAATTTCATAGTGATTCAATCATGCATATATGTGTTCTAAGGCAGTAAAACAATTTCATAGTGATGAAATCATGCTTATATGTGTTCTAAGGTTGTCAAAAAACTTTCATAGTGATTCAATCATGCATATATGTGTTATAAAGTTGTCAAAAAACTTTCATATTGATTCAATCATGCATATATGTGTTATAAGGCAGTCAAAAAACTTTCATATATGCTAATATCATGCTCATATGTGTTCTAAGGTTGTCAAAAAACTTTCATAGTGATTCAATCATGCTCATATAGGTTCTAAGGCAGTAAAAAATCTTTCATAGTTATTCAATCATGCATATATGTGTTTTAAGGTTGTCAAAAAACTTTCATAATGATTCAGTCATGCATATATGTGTTATAAAGCAGTCAAAAAACTTTCATATATGCTAATATCATGCCCATATGTGTTCTAAAGTTGTCATAGTGATGAAAGAATGCTTGTATGTGTTCTAAGATTGTCAAAAAAATTTATAGTGATTCAATCATGCATATATGTGTTATAAGGCAGTCAAAAAATTTTATAGTGATGAAACAATGCTTATATGTATTCAATCATGCATATACTAGCTTGAAATCTAATGACATAAAACAAATTACATGAATCTTTATACCTGACGGACACTTGAGCTCATGTTGAATTCAGACGAAGTTTCTCTGTCCCAAAAAAAGTTGCATAACTCATTATGGACAAGGTTGAGTATGACTTCATGTAAAAAGTTATGCATTTTGTCCTCAAGACACTGACAAACACCATCCAAAGATATAACAGGGTCAATCGGACGGTGAGAGTTGATGCTGGCAGGAAAAACTCTCAGAGCCCTGGTTGTAGGAGGCAACGACTGGTGTGATGTTCATGTTACTCTCAAACCTAAACACACGACCTTTTGTGGATTCACCTGTTACAGTCACCCATGCTGCAGGATCTAAAGGTGGATGCTGAGTAGAGTTATCGCCATATCGCTCTATCATCTGTTGTTCGTATGACTCCTACAAAGTAATGATTACAATATAAATTAAAAATTTCAATGTTTATGATATTGTAATTCATAGTAACTTGTATATTATAATGTTTATTAATACAATAAATACATACCGATGTCGTTCTTGCCTTCTCTGATATAAACTCTCTTATGCTCTTACGTTTATGTGTTTTAACAAACACATCCTTGTAAGGCACAATGCCTCCTTTTTCTGCTTCCTGTAAGGTTAAATGATAAAAAAATCAATTAAAAAGTATGCAGAAATACTTATAAATTGGACAATATATATATTAATGAGTTATCATTTTCTTCAGGTGGCTCCCAAAAGTCCTAGATCTATCTGTGTGTAGTTGGGCATCTTCACTCGGTTTTGTGCAGCTTTTGCTGAGCGGTTTCAAAATTCATTGCTCGCCCACTTGTCGCACATTTCCTCCCAATAATCTCTCCTGACGGTAGAAGGGCCATGGCCCTTCCACTACAGTGGATCATCTATCCCTCTAGCTGCTTTTATTGTTGCAGTATTCATATTATGCAGCATGTTGGTAAATCAATTGGCAACCAACCACCTTCTGCCACACTATCCTGGCGTTCTTCTCCTCGTTCGCAGTCGCGAATTGATGCGAAACCTAAAAATACTTTCAGAAAGTTAACACACATGACTATAACAAAAAATTAAATATGAAACACATTAGTTATAATAAACGATTGCATACCATAAATGAGCACAATAATTGTCCAACACCTCCTTCGAGTACTGTTTCCATTGAGCGATCAGTCCTGAAAGAAGCTGCAGTACTGACTTTTTAATTTTTTATACTACTTCTTGTAGCTCGAACCTTGCGTTGCACATGAATTGATACACATTAACAATCGACTATCGATATACACTCTTTATAAGATAAGTATTGGACAAATGACAATGAAATACTTATAGTCGACTATCGATATACATTATTTGAATGAGTCAGCGTATGTCAAACTGAGAAGACCCTGTATCCGGCGTTGTCTCGTGACATGTATGAATAGATGGTGTAGGTGGGTCATGTGTAGACGAAACATCACCTATAGAAAATTGAGTTAGAAATTCACACAATGCACATTGAAACTAATCAAGTATACAATTAGTTAAATGATATACCTATCGAAGTAGCCTGTGAAGATGAAGGCTGAGACTAGCTACCACTGGGTGCTCGAACACTATGACCTACACGAACCATATCTATATCATCATGGATACATAATCAAATTGAAAACAACTTCATGCAATATATTCAAATCATTGCATTACATTGCAATATACTTAAATAATTCAAATCATTTACATCAAATCATTGCAATATATTGCAATGATTTAAATCATTCACATCAAACATTGCAATACATTTAAATCATTCATATCAAACATTGTCATACATTCAAATCATTGCAATGCATTTCAATATATTCAAATCATTTAAATCATTCACATCAAACATAAGGTATGTATTACAAAATGTATTTCACTAGCTCGAGTATGCTTCATCATCACTTATTTGACTTTCATATTCTTTTTCTTCCTCTTTTTTCAGTTCGTCCTCTTCTTCTTCATTGGACGCCCATCCACTTAGTATATCATTTGGATCACATTCTTTCATATGTATGTCATCGGACAATGGAGATGTCACATGCAGACCATGTGTGACATCGTGACCATAAGAGAAGTTATACATATCATCTGATTAATAGTAATCACCCTCTTCAAAAATCTTGTCTTCCTGTAATTGATCATACTCGAGGTATAGTTTAGACTTCACCTTGCAAACTGCTCACCATTCATTTCTATCTGAATTTCTTGTATTCGGATATGAAGTATAGTAAACTTGTTGAGCTTGCGATGCTAATATGAATGGTTCATATGTTTCAAACCTTGATTTATGATTCACCTCCACAATACCTGAAGCTTTGTTGACTCTTGTTGTTGTGGGATCAAACCAATGGCACTTGAATAAAGTTACCCTGTTATTTATACCTAAGTAAGTCAACTCTATTATTTATTCTACAACACCATAGTAGTCAAGTTCATTTTCACTGTAACTGCAACCCTTAACACATACGCCCCTATTGTTTACACCGTAGTCTTTTATATAGAATCGATAACCATTTACGATGTATCTGTTGTAACATTGCACAACTTTGGTCGGACCATTTTATAAATCACGTATTCCTTGGTCCTTAACATCACCATGATGGACCTACAAGCATAAACAATGACTGTAATTACGACCAATTAAATAACATATTATTATTTACATAAAAAGAATGCATGTCATCGTCCTTACCAACTCTTTCAACCATACCACAAACTTATTTTCACGTTCTTTTTATAATTCTGAATCAGTGAGATGGGGAAGTTCTCTTCGCAACTCTAGATCAAATCGTCTGCACTTAACAAATAATTATATTACAGAACCATATAGGTAGAGAACTTAGTATAACATATTATGTATACTTACTTGATGTAGGGGTCGATCTTTAAGCAATTAAAAATAATATAGATTTGTGTTACATCTCGCTCTCGATCTTCCAAGAGTCTTGACCAACAACTGCCAAAGGCATTATCAATTCGTTTAAATATCGATAGTTTGTTAGCCACAATAACTTATTCTCCATCATCATTACGAGGTAGGCAAGTGTAATGTGTTGGAATGTGAGGCTCAAAGTACATAGATGAGAAATTTGAAATCTCTTCTAAAGTGTACGCCTCACAAATTGAACCTTCAACTCTTGCTTTATTCTGAACCTTTCTTTTGAGATCAAACATGCATTTGTCAATAATATACATCTCATAATACAATAAATTTCTAATAGTATTAGAGAAAAAAAAAACTTTCAAATGGGTACATCCACCGATATTACACAGGACCACCAACCATAAGTTCATATGGCAAGTGTATGATCACATGTTCCATAACGTCGAACAAATGTTGGAGAAAATATCTTCTCTAGTTGACAAATAGTAGTGACAACAGAATTTTCTAGATTTTTTACCTCAGTTACTATAACTTCTGATGCATACAATGTTCTTAAAAATTTACTCAACTCGGATAATACCCCTTATATAGGTTTGTCTAACATGTCATGTAATGCTAGGGGAATCAACCGTTGCATGATAACATGACAATCATGGCTCTTAAACCCATATAATTGTCTCTCGTCTATCTTCACATCCCAAGCAATGTTAAAGACGTATCCATATGGAAATCTCAACTGTCTCAATCACTGGCATATCTGCTTTACTTGATTTGGTCCAAGCACATACCTTGCTTTTGGTTTCAATACTTTGCCATTATACTCTTTGAGTTCCAATTCTGGTCTTTTACATATTACTTTTAAATTCATACAGGCCTTCGGATTATCCTTCATTTTTCCTTTAACATTCATTAATGTATTGAACACATTATCAAACACATTTTTCTCTACATGCATCACATTCAAATTATGTTGTATCAATAAGTTCGGCCAATATGGTAGTTCCCAAAATATAAGTTTCTTTGTCCAATTATGATCCTTCCCAAATCCAAGGAAGGGCCTCATACTATAGGCATCTGTCAGTCCATATGGAAAGTATCACAATCGTCCTAAAATCTTTATGCCAGACAACCATGTAGGTGAACCTTCTATTTCAATTGTGCCTGCTTTGAACGCATTCTTTTGTTGTCAGAACAAATGGTCGTTAGGTAGAAATTGATGGTGACAATCAAACCAACATGACTTCCTTCTATGCGTCAATCTAAAAGATTATGTATCCTCTATGCAGTACAGACACGCCAACCTCCCATGTGTGCTCCAACCAGATAACATACTATATGTAGAGAAGTCACTAATTGTCCATAGAACAACAACATTCATATTAAAGTTTTGTTTTTTGTGGGCATCTGTTATCATTGCAAAATTTTACTTTTGCAAGTCAAACTGATCTTTGAAAAAAAATTTGAAAATAACTCACCTCTGTTTTAAGATGCAGGATAATTCCGAAGAATGGAACTCATCTGTCGGTATGAGGTTCAACCATTCTTGGCACCATAACCAGGGATAATTGAACCAAGGATCAACCACGTGCTTTGCTTTACTCAACCATCTAAATTGATGTTTTATTCCTAAATGTATAAAGAATCAGACATGTACTATGACTTAGAAAGATTTTGATTTGAAAAACATGATGTACGCTTGAAATACTTTAAAATATTTGGAACAGGAGACACCTTAAAAATCGTGAACCATGTTGAGAGAAAGAAAATTGATTTCTGAAGAAATCTTGATATTTTAGGAAAATCAGTTTTTAAGAGAACTCAAAATGACATAGAGAAAATAGATTTCTTTGAATTTAAACTTTGAAATCAAGAATATTATAACTTGGAAAATCGATTTTGAGATTTAGAAAAGCATTTGGAAATCCCTTGAAAATCGTTTTTAATGAAAAAGAAAACTTAATGTTTTGGGAAAAATAAATTTCTGAAAAAATTTCTGGACAACTTTGAGAAATCGATTTTTTTGAAATTGGATTCTTGATTTGATCAAAAAAAGGCGCATGTAGCCTTCTAAAATCCTTTTCATGATGCATTCTAACCTAGATGATGAATGAATGCTATCTTGTGAAAATATTCTTTTTGAAGAAATTTTGAGAAAATTATTTGAAAAAGGAATTTATGTGCCTTATAGAATTTCCATAGAATAAATTCTCTACATATCCCTGACTATGGCCACGAATACGTATGGAATATAGTTCATTTGATTCTAAAGGGAGAAAAATATTTAGAAATTCTTGAAATATGCGATGGTTTTTTAAGATAGCCTAAGAGTGTAGGCCGATTGTGGCTTAGAAAAAGATGATAAATTTGGGTTTCGTTCGTATTCTGACTATTGCTACAAATACGAAACCCAACGAGTTTATCAACTCCTTAGAATCTAGTGCACATGTCATTCGTGTAGACCATTGTGAGTTTGAATATGCATAAATCATCATTCATCACACACTAACATCATTTATTGAAAAATAAACTATATGCAATGCAACCCTATTCTAAGCAAAAAAAGTAAATTCTTATTCTAAATTTACATTTAATTTACATTACTAATTGAATTAAAATAAAAGAAAATACAGTCTTGAATATCCCTGCAAAAATAGAAAACTTGTTAGTGAAAATATGTCGGGTTTTCTGGATTTATCCAATAATATCTAGAAATTACTAGATTTATCTGGATATAAGTATTTTTTCATGTTTCCCTGAGATAAACATAATAAAAGATGATATAAAATTGAGTAAATAATAAAAAATAAATAACTTTAAAATTTAGAATTTGGAGAAAATGACAAAATTATCCCTAAAAATAAGACTATGGCCTTGAAATTAGGGTTTTTAGAAAAGATTTTAGTAAAACTTTGGATTTAGGGCTCAAATAGATTCAAATAAACACCAAATCGGGGGTGAAGCACTTTAGCATAATTATAAACAAGATAAAACCCTAAAAATTTGAAAAACATGCATAAAAATTCGAAATATTACAAAAAGAGCAATTTTTTACAGTGTTTTACTTGAACCGGGACTTCGTGGGCATTCTCTTTTTTGTAGTTTAATTAAATAAAGCCTCAAACGAATCCCAAAATAAAAAAAAATAAGCATATACACTTTTGATAACCCTAAAATTAAACTAAAATTAAAAAATAGAATTTTTGAAGTTATTCTAATACAAAAATTGAATAAAAATGAAAAAAATACGTGAGATACACAAAGTTTTATACTCGAATATGGTATCAAACTACCATAAAAATTTGTAAACTATTACACAAAGATACTAGACAAAATAATAAAGATTTTTCTATTTTATAGATTTGAAAAAGCATCTCTGGTTAGGGAGATATCACTCTGGCAATATGCGCTTAATTTTGGCAAACACGTAACAACTCAAAAATAGGCAGTTTTGATTTTGGTTTAATTAAAAATAACAAACAGTATTCAAAAATTATATAAATGAGACTGATAAAATTAGACATGTTGTTGAATCCATGACTTTTTATGGATCATCAATCAGATTTTCGGTTAGGGTGGTACGATTCACGTAAGTTGGCCTAGGGTTTGAATAATACGTAACAGCTTGATAGAAACAGATTCTGATTTCTGATAGAGGAAAAATATCAAACCATGGAAAAATAGAAAAATTTAATAGGAAATACTAGACATCAAAACCAAAACTATTGCAACTTACAGATCATCAATCAGATCTCTGACGAGGGAGATATTGCCTTGGCAAGTTATTCCTAAATCCACATAGCGAATTCATGGTTTAAAAAATAAGCTTGGTTTTCTGTTTTTTTGACAGGGTTCCAGAACCCAATATAACCCCATTTTTTTACAGGAAATCACTGGCATATTCATGGTTTAACCCTAAAATAATCAGATATTTTTGCCAGAAAACAAACATGAAATAACATTGTTCTCGTGTGCCTGGAATCAAAAACGCGTATTATCTAAAAAGCACATGAATAAACCTAATTTAAACATGCAAAAACCATACAAAATATAAAATATGCAACGACTCATATTTTGATGTTTGAACATGTAAAATAAGCATTGACATGATAAAATAAATAAAAAAATTTATGAAAATCATGGTTGAATTTTGATTTAGCCATTAAAAGAGAGATTTGACCCATCGAACGATAGAATCTTGGTCTTTTTCTGACGTTTAATAAAATGAACGAACTATAAATGATTTCAATGGATCAAAAACTTGTAAAAACTATGGACGATCAGTAGATCATCATCTTAGGTCATAGAGCATGGATTTTGAACAAAAAAAATAAAGAAAAGCTCACACATGGGGGCGACAATGGTGAAAATCAATAAAAAAATAAAATAAAACAAAAAGAAGAAGAGAAGACTCACCTTTGTTGCAGCAATGGAGGGAGAGGAAGAACTTGAAGGACAGAGGGAGCAACGAAAATTTTTTAGAGAGGGAGCAACAAAAAATACAAAAATGTTTATATAAGGATAAATAGAGGATGACATGAGTAAGCACATTTTTCTAAAAAAAAAAAGCATAGATAACCTAGAAATCTAAAAAGATAGAAAGAAGCTTTTCTACTGTAGAGGCATGGATGATTCAATAAATGAAAAAAAATGTGAATAGCAAAAATATATTTGTTAAAAAGAGCTTTTTACTTGCCTGATATTTGAGAGAATTGAGAAAATTATGCATGATACAGATGTTTGTGGGTATCAGCACTGGAAACCCTCACAAGACCTTACTCGTCCACTAGGGTAACCTAGGGGTTTAAAGGGCTTATTGCATATGCTAAATACAACTATGATTCTCAAGAAAGTGAGTTAGGAAATTTTACTTTGGTTTTTACATTCTTTAGAACAGAGTTTTTAGCTTTCACTTTACTTTAGGATTAGTGTTTGCTCGAGGACTAAGAATAATAAGCATGGGGAAATTTGATATTGCATGAATATGCATTTATTTTATCATATAAATCATGTATTTAAGTATGTTTTATTGGTTTATATTTTATTCTTATGATGTTTCAAGGTTAAAGAAGTCACGGTTCGAATCGTGCAGATTTCAGAGTTTAAATGAGGAAATTATGGCCGTTTTATGATTCTAAACCGAATCCCAAGGCAATTCTTTCCTTGATCCAGTCTTAAACACATTAATTGTATTATGGATCCAATGCCAATGTGTTCAGCAAATGTTAAATCCCAAATCCATTTCATAAATTCTTTAAAACCCTTTTTAAAAATAGTGCCACCCCCTTTTTAGAATTTTTTATTAGTTAGGTACTAAAATGTAAATAAGAAAACTTTAGGTAGTTAATTTATAATTGTTAATTAAACCTAATTTTTAGTTTAACTAGCACTAATGGGCTGGAGTGAAGGGCATCTTAGCCCATTTCAAGCCAACTACATTCCTTCATTTCCCCTTCTTTCTCCTTTTCAAGTAATTTTTCCATTGCTTTCTTGTTTTCTCTCTCCTTTCTCTTCTTCTTCTTCTAAATCAACAATGGAGGAGTACTTGGAGCCAAATCTGGAGTGGAGTTGCATACATTTACAAGGTTGATGATCAATCAAATTCACTAGATCTAAGGTTTGGTGAGTTTTCCAATCCCTCTTTTTTTCTTAATTCCCTATGAATTCTCTTTATTTTTTCTTGTCTTTCTTCTTTGATTTCTTTTGTTCATTTTGAAATTTGTTTGTTGCAATTTCTCTTTTGCTATATTTTTTTTTTGTTCTTAAGAAAATCTAAAAACAAGATGGGGATCTATTCTTGATTGATTTTAATTCAATTAGAGCATTAGATCAATCCATCTAATAGATTAGATTTTAATTTCTATAATTTAATTCTTGTTTATTTTTTTTTTCTAAACTTAGATTAGTTAAATAAATAGATTTGATTCCAAGAATTTAGAATTGATCATTCTTTGATCTAATTCAATAGATTAAAGTGTCAAATTCTAGAATTCTAGAATTTCATTTTTCTTGATTTTTTTGTCCTTTTGTTTTTAGTGTATCTATAGATTTTGGAATCCAAATCATGATTCATAAATTGGATATGATTTGTGCTTAAGTCTAGCTGCTCTTTAAAAAAATTCAGCATGATCGGAGTCTGATTGATGTTTCGTTTTGAGCTTCTTTTTTTTGCCATATATTTTGGCATCTTTATTTTCTGCAACTTTTATTTTTTGCATTTTTTCTAGTTTTTGTTATATCTAGAGTTTTCAGAATCCAAATCTAAATTTGTAAAATGGATTGGATTCATGAATGAATCTAATTTCTGTTGTGAATTTTTCATTAATTTTTAATCTATTTTGCTAGACTAAATTTGTTAAATTGTGGAAGCTATCAGAAGTTTTGACAGCAATTTCCAGATTTTGGGAGTTGTTGTTCATTGGTTAATAATCAAGTTCTACTTTGAATTTTTTAATTCTGTAAATTGGATCCTCTTCATTAATGTTTTGAGAATATATTTGGAAAGAATGTGGAGTATTGGAATCCAATTGCTTTTTGATTCAATCAAATTACAAAATCCTGTTCTGATAAGAATTTATGCAATATCTAGTAGCAAAATTGTAATTTCAAGTAGAAGTTTAAATTAGAGTAGATTTTGGATTTCGTGTGTTTTTGTATTATTTTTGCTGGAGGTGGTGCCATTTGCTGATTTCATATGATTGAAATGAAGTAAATTTAAAGTTAAAGTGAAGAAGCAAAGGTGGAAAAGCTCCATTTTTAGTTTTTTTTTTCGTATTTTCAATTCTTAGTTAATTGGAGTCTTTTTTGTCACATTTGAATTTTGTAATTAATTTCAATTTCAGCATCATTTGATATTTCTAATAATTATTTAATTCTTATGTTGTAAGTACTTTTAATTAGTTTAATTTTCCTTTTTAAGGCAATAAATAGTTAGCATTCATGGAATACGAAGTTGTATCAAACCGTTCCTCGTGTTCGATCCCCGTTCTCACTAGTTGTGAGAGTTGGATTTTTTTAATTTGGTGACCAACTTTCATAAACTCTTTTCATAAAAACATCTTTTAAAAATACACTTTCAAAGTGCACACCAAGCAACAATATCTGCGTGAAAAGTTCATACGATTTGCTTGCATCTCATGGGATGAAAATCACAAGCAATTCTATCTCGTATATGCCTGCTTGGCCTCAAATGAAAAACCTTCTCTCGTGGATGTAAGCATGAGACAATGAGGTAGCAAAAATTCAAAATCACTTTTGGCATCATTTTTTCCACTCATCATATGATTCAAAATGACGTCAATGATGAACAATTTTTTTTTTATGACGAGGAACCCTTGCAGAGAAGGGTGAGAAAACCCCGGGTGGAGCTTCATGACCACCTTGCTTTTCAAGCTACTGACACACTCGTGCACCAGCGGGGTTTGATATCCCCTGTCTTCAATTCAACACCTTCACAACCACCCACTGGCCACGCGGGTAGTCAATGATGAATACAAAATACCTCCATGCTATATATATTGTAGAATATCCCTTCAAGCCAAACTCGATATTGAAAAAGAAGATTGGTCTGTTATTAGATAATTTTCAAGTGCTGTTACTGCCACTGTCATAGTCTGGCCGCAATTAAATATTAAAGATGTTAAATATCTCACAAAAAAAAAATGAATGAATGGCTGTGGAAGCATATTAAAATTTGTTTTATGTAATCTAGAAAATGATGTTAATTTCTTCCAAATTTATCATGCTTCCAAATTTACTACATATAAAAGACGGGTCAGCTGGGTTGGGTCCGATATCCAAGAAAACTTGCATTCCAAAACCGCCCCACATATTGCTCGGGTAGGGTTCGGGTCAACACAAATAGTAATTAGGTAAAAAAAAAAAAATTATGCACATACTCCGGTTCTGGATTTGGAGTAGGTATTGCCTTTTCCCCATCCGACTCCGTGAATCTGAATCCCATTAGGATAGATCACAGAAGATCGGATTCAGTAATGCCTAGATCCATCCAGAGTATGACCCGCCTACAATATTAAACACAATACGCTAGAGAGAGAGAGAGAGAGAGGTGATGTCATGTACAACTTTTGTTTTTAATTACTTCATTTTTATTGAATTGACTTGGAGAGGTGATGTTATCCACAAATTTTTTTTTTCTAATTACTTCATTTTTATTGAATTGACTTGGCTAATAAGTAGTCTACATTGAATAAATCTCAATTATTAGATCGAAAATTTAATCATCACGTTTTCTCAAATTAAGTATAGATAGAAGGTGAAGGAAGTATTGTGCATCAGTAGCACTGTAACAGTACTGTAGCACAATTAGGGATGTAATCGGATCGGATTTAGATCTGATAACTGACTGAATCTGAAATCCAATTAGTTTGGTATGTAGATTTGTATCTGAATCTGAGACGGAAATGAATCCTAATTAATCCAATTAATTCGGCATGTAGATTTACATATAAATCTGAGACCGAAATGAATCTGAAACCAAACAGCCTGTGTGTCAACCTGATTACATATAAAAATACATCCAATTAGCTATCTGTGTGTTACCTTCTTTTTCCATTCCATCCGACTTTGCTAGCTTGAATCCAGTTTGGCTAGATCCAATAAGGTTAGATTCAGTAATAACTAGATCCGACCCGAGTTGGACACTTTTACAAACTTACAATATTGACACACCCAAAACATAAATTTCATTACATTTTCCGGTTTGATATTATGTTTCTACATGGATAGCTTGGTTGCTCAACCTGATAAGAAAACAAGGTCCCACCTGGGGTTTTCCTTTCTTCGTTCCAAAAAAAACAACCCGGATCTGATTTATGCTTTTAGTACTGGGTTCAGTTTGGGGTCTAACCAGACCCATCATAAGAAAAACCATACCCGGGTCCTATATTTATATGGATTATATGAACCAGAACCCATCATACCCAGTAAATAATAGTTTTTATCTTTTTTTATATTAAAAAATTATGGATCTTAATTGGAACTCAGGTCGGGGCCTGGTCTTAGTATGAAATTTCACAAACCATACCTGGCTCCATGTTTTACGTAATCTAGAAAATGATGTTTCTTCCAAATTTATCATGCTTCCAAATTTACTACATATAAAAGACGGGTCAGCTGGGTTGGGTCCGATATCCAAGAAAACTTGCATTCCAAAACCGCCCCACATATTGCTCGGGTAAGGTTCGGGTCAACACAAATAATAATTAGGTAAAAAAAAATTTATGCACATACTCCGGTATTTGCACTCATAATATGTTGAGTATCCGTACGACACAAACCCGACCCATTGACAAAGAAAAGAAGTGTTTCTGATTCCTATTCATTGAGCTTAAACCAGACTAGTGGAGATGTACTAGGCTCCGGTTGTCTGGTAGGAGCAGCTAATGCACCTCACCTTGTGTTGGGACGTTACAGGTTCAAAACCCAATGGTATAGTAAAAATAAAATTAAGACGTCGAGATAAAATTGCTATTTTATGTTGTGACCAAGAAAACATATCATGCCCTCCATTTTTTTTTTTCCTTATATTCTGATTATGAATATTGCAGCTTAGCTTGTGGATCCTACTACACTCTAGTGTCTGATCCAACTAATTGGTTATTGGCTACTTAGAGTCTGATTCCGATTCAAATCATGATAAAATTCTGTTTCAAATCATGATAAAATTCGCATTTTCGCCCACCCTTAATATATCTTATTGAGATTCACAATCTTGCCAATCAATCGGTGAGGTATTGTGCACTAGTAGTGACTGTTTAACACAGTTGGGGATTCCAACAGATTGGATTTAGATCTGATAACTGACTGAATCTGAAATCCGATTAGTTGGATGTACAGATTTGCATTTGAATATGAGTATCCAACCTAATTAAATATAATATCTATCCAATTAGCTAATTGGATTTGGAGTAGGTATTGCCTTTTCCCCATCCGACTCCGTGAATCTGAATCCCATTAGGATAGATCACAGAAGATCGGATTCAGTAATGCCTAGATCCATCCAGAGTATGAGCCGCCTACAATCTTAAACACAATACGCTAGAGAGAGAGAGGTGATGTCATGTACAGCTTTTGTTTTTAATTACTTCATTTTTATTGAATTGACTTGGAGAGGTGATGTTATCCACAATTTTTTTTTCTTTCTAATTACTTCATTTTTATTGAATTGACTTGGCTAATAAGTAGTCTACATTGAATAAATCTCAATTATTAGATCGAAAATTTAATCATCACGTTTTCTAAAATTAAGTATAGATAGAAGGTGAAGGAAGTATTGTGCATCAGTAGCACTGTAACAGTACTGTAGCACAATTAGGGATGTAATCGGATCGGATTTAGATCTGATAACTGACTGAATCTGAAATCCAATTAGTTTGGTATGTAGATTTGTATCTGAATCTGAGACGGAAATGAATCCTAATTAATCCAATTAATTCGGCATGTAGATTTACATATAAATCTGAGACCGAAATGAATCTGAAACCAAACAGCCTGTGTGTCAACCTGATTACATATAAAAATACATCCAATTAGCTATCTTTGTGTTACCTTCTTTTTCCATTCCATCCGACTCTGTTAGCTTGAATCCAGTTTGGCTAGATCCAATAAGGTTAGATTCAGTAATAACTAGATCCGACCCGAGTTGGACACTTTTACAAACTTACAATATTGACACACCCAAAACATAAATTTCATTACATTTTTCGGTTTGATATATATGTTTCTACATGGATAGCTTGGTTGCTCACACATAATATATATGATTTAAGTGTAATAAAAAAAGTTATGTTACAAAAAACAGTGTAGAACAGTTGGTTCGAATCTTTTTGTTCTCACTCCATAAAACACAAGTATTTCTGCACAAGCCAGTGCAGACTTGTCTCATCTGGCTCGATCTTAGCTCAACTCACCTAGAGACCAAGTCCGAACTGGATCTAGAAACAAACGAGTCTAGCAAGCCAAAACTGTCTGTGTTCCATTCATTCGGCAGTATACCAGCCCTGATCATTAACAACCATAGTTCTGATTCAGTTAACATCTAACAACTTTTACAAGAGAAACGAGTATGCGAAATAATTTTGCCCCACCCATCTTCAACTATTTTTTATTTTACATTTTAGTGACAGTTCTGATTGTCACTATAAATAAACTCAACAGTGACCGAGTGTAAACCGTCACAGTTTTTTCATTTTCTTTTGTGAATCCATAGCATCGAGGTGAAAAGATCAAAGTGCAATATGATTGCACAAATATTTGTGCATTAAGCACCTCACCTCCCTCCATCTTGGGGGCAGGGCCTGTCAGGTGTGGGACCCAGGACCTGATGGAGGGTGATGGGGGTGCTTAATAAACAAATTTTTGACTCCAGATCGAGGTACATTTAAAAACACCCTAAAGTCAGTTAACATCCATTGCACGATTGGAGTCGAATCTGTCATCATCACAGAACCAATATTCACTGAGACAAGAGGTCTGTGCAAGTCTCTATGGCGGAGTCCTGAGTCAAGACCACACAAACTGAAGACTTTGAAAACAAAAAACAAATGGTTTGTTTGTTGCTTGGGCTTCAAGTGTTCCCATTATATAATTACAAAGATAATTTAGGTTGACTTGCTGGGTCCAGCACATATCCTATTTTAAGAAAATACAGTCATTTCACAAGCGAAGGGTGCCTATTTATAGGTGCATCAATCTCATCCAAGCATAGAAGAATAATTATAAATTCTTCCCTACTCAGATTTCCTTCTTCTTTCTACTGTATCTTTCTGTCATGGGGTTCTTCTCTTTGACATTGCTGCTCTTTTCTCTGTTATTAGGTGCATTGCCTGCATTAGCACAGCAATGTGGTAGTCAAGCAGGGGGTGCTGTGTGTTCAGGAGGGTTGTGCTGCAGCCAATATGGTTATTGTGGCAGCACCAGTGCCTACTGTGGAACTGGGTGCCAGAGCCAGTGCACTAGTGGCTTGAGTTCTTTCATTTCAGAGGCTATCTTCAACCAGATGCTGTTGCATCGGAATGATTCGGCTTGTCCTGCTCATGGATTCTACACTTACAATGCCTTCATTACCGCCGCTAATGCGTTTAGCGGCTTCGGCACTACAGGTGATGATGCCACTCGTAAAAGAGAAATTGCTGCCTTCCTTGGCCAGACATCCCATGAAACAACAGGTATGAGAAGATGAATAACCCCAAAGGAAATATGGCTACACAACTTAATGAGGATTGCTAATCTTGAGTATGTGATGTTCAAGACTGATCCTTCTTTAACTGTCATCTTTTTGCATGAAACCATTGTGTAGATTTTTTTTCTTTCGTTTACCACAGAAAGAAACCACACTCAGGATTAGCATGCTAGCGTCACTGTCGAATATTTTCCCTTTAGAAATCTGCAAAATTAGACATATCTTTCCATCGATCTTTTGTAATACAAGGACCAATATGACATTTGTAAATTCTTCATGCAGGTGGATGGGCAACTGCACCAGATGGAGCCTACTCTTGGGGGTACTGCTTTCTCCAAGAGCAAGGTAACCCAGGCGACTACTGTGTTGCCAGTACTCAATGGCCTTGTGCCTCTGGAAAGAAATACTATGGCAGAGGACCAATGCAAATCTCATAGTAAGACCTCTTCTAAGTTTTCACTTCAGTTTTCTTATTGAAAATTAATTCTAGACAGGTTGAGAAGGTCAAAGTTGAGTAGGATACGTAACTGGAGTGATCGCCTTCAAAAGCGATCACGCCTTCTAAATGTGGACACGTGTCTTTTCTTAAATGTTATGTCATTAACTTCGGATCTGCAAAATTCACTCGCTTGATAAGCGATTTATAATTGAAAAGCGTCTTTTTGTCTAGCTGATTAAATCCTCTCCCTTCAACCTAGCGAGTCACATACGTACTGATTAGCCACTTTTAAGGAGACATCTATCGGCTTCCGATGGGGACAAGTGCTGGCCTATATATATATATATATATATATATATATATATATATATATATATATATATATATATATATATATATATATATATATATATATATATATATTATAGTTATTGTTATTGAGATCAATTGCAAAATCTGCTGTTGCACCTGATGGACCCATCATCTGCTGTTGGCCCCACAGCAGATAGGCTGTTACCCCAAAGATTGTAGGTGTTCAGGTGCAGAAGCACACAAAACTGTCCAATCACAATGCACCTTGTCCTCCCTCTATATATTGGGATGGGTTGTATATATGCACACATTTTCCAAATTGGAACTGGTTCATAGACACCAAGACCAGTTTGGCTTCTCATCTAGAGGCCTTATCTCTTAATGTCAGTAATGGTATAGCTAAAAAAAACTGCCTAAAACATTATCTGTTTCAATTTTGCAGCAACTATAACTATGGGCCTGCTGGGGTAGCAATAGGGTCTGATTTGCTGAACAACCCTGATGCAGTTGCTACCGATCCAGTAATTTCATTCAAGACAGCCATATGGTTTTGGATGACTCCTCAATCACCAAAGCCTTCACCACACGCTGTCATCACTGGGCAATGGACTCCTACGTCTGCGGACACGGCTGCAGGGAGACTTCCCGGCTACGGTGTAATCACAAACATCATCAATGGAGGCCTGGAATGTGGCCATGGAACTGATTCCAGGGTTGCAGATAGGATTGGGTTCTACAAGCGGTACTGTGACATACTTGGGGTGAGCTATGGCAGCAACCTTGACTGCTACAGTCAGACATCCTTCGCATAGTAAGACCTCATAGTGAAGGCGGGAGCACAGATTTGGATAGTCCATATGACTTAGGATAAATAATATCCGACGACTCCTTGCTGCTTTCTGTAGCAAACTCTAATAACAGTTGGCAATAAGAATGTTAACTCTCTCTCTCTCTCTCTCTCTCTCTCTCTCACACACACACACATATACGGCCACATCATAAAAGGTGCAAGCGTACGTAGTGACAAAAGTTTAAAACGCCATGCAATTTATCGGCCATGGGATGTGACTCTAAACGATGTGTTCAATCAAGGGGTACCATAACCATGTTCGCAAACTCGAGGTGCAGAAACTTGGCATTTGAACCAATTTTTTTTCTGATTATACTGTCTTAAGACAATATGGAGTTTGAAGGAAACATGCTATTTCTCACAAGATTTCATTGTTTTATGTGTAACTTTGTAGGGCATCCTAGAGTTTTTTGGCATCTCCAATTTATATTTTGGTCAAAGCTATGCATTCCATTTAATTATCGAACTCAATGCTTCATGAAATTTTGTGCAATCCAACACCACCTAGCAAATGACTACATATCTCACTCTAAAACAAAAGCAAGAATCAACCAATTTCAAAGAATTTCTCAAAAGTAAACAAATCATACAGAAGATAGCCCAATCGCCTACTTTAAGATGAGTTTATTCGAACACGGTCCATCTTCCGATCGATCGTCCATGGTGGTGTCTAGCTAGAGAGAATGGAAAACAGAGAGGAATGGTCGTTCCTCTTTGGAGAAGGATATACAATTTAGTTTCATAGTGAATTTGAGAATGCAATTAGTCTTCACAGATTCCAACTTAATAGCAACTTATTCTCCTGTTTGAATATTAAGGCCTAGATAAAACTCACCGAAAGATCTGCTTCTGATCTTTCTACAGAGCCAAAACATGCCACCAATCACATGCTCCATATCTCTGTTGGAAAAAAAAACCTCACGTAGATATCTCGAAACACCTAAACACTCCTTTCCATGTGCATTCTCCCTTCGAATTCCAACCGGAAACCCTAAATTTTCACCACCAACAATTAG
Source organism: Nuphar pumila (assembly GCF_984573655.1). Classification (NCBI taxonomy): domain Eukaryota; kingdom Viridiplantae; phylum Streptophyta; class Magnoliopsida; order Nymphaeales; family Nymphaeaceae; genus Nuphar; species Nuphar pumila. The sequence continues at coordinate 98,513 of NW_028323178.1, read as the reverse complement.
AAATCCTAATTCCACAAAAGACTCCTCAATTTCGCCAATCAACAATCAAGGTCATAAAAATATTGCACATTTTTTATGTGTTGCCGCTTGAGCACCCTCCACCTTTTCCATAACAGCCTGTCAACTGTGGGGTCCAACTGCAGATGGTGGGTGCTTAAGTGCAGCAGCACATTTGGAATGTACAATGTGATTTTCTGACGGGAGTCAATCTGCATCTATGATGTTTCAGGAATGATTGTAGGAAGATAAAGATGAATTTGAGAAATGAAACAAGGCAGGGGCGGATTTGTTCATCAGTGATAGGATAAGAGGATGATTATGAAAAAAACCCAAAAAACATGTTCCCTCACTTTATTTTGCTCCTTTAATTTATCATTAAAGTCTGCCTTGGAGATAGGAGTGTAGCAGAAAATGTTCATATGGACTTTGTGTTTAACAAACTATGGCGCACTAGTATTTTTCGGTATCACCTAGAAGTAGATTGGTCAAAAGCTGGTAAGATGGCATTGACCATCATGGTTGGAGCCACTCTTTTATTTTCTATCCATTCAATCTTAGAATGTGGTTCACTAAAACAATGAGTACGTTATGATCAAATTGAGTTTAAAATCAACCTATCTATTAATAGCAAAAGTAGAGGGAGGATCAGGTGCAATGTGATCATACACTTTTAGTGTGCTGTTGTACCTGATGACTGGCCATCTTTGGGATACAGCATGTCATCTGTGAGGCTCAACAGCAGGTGGTGGGTGATTAGGTGCAGCACACATAAAGTGTGCAATCACATTGTGCCTGATCTCAATTAGCAACAATATCCGTGTGAAAAGTTCATACGATTTGCTTGCATCTCGTGGGATCAAAATCACATGCAATTCTATCTCGTATATGTCTGCTTGGCCTCAAATGAAAATCCTTCTCTCGTGGTTGTAAGAATGATTCCCATTTAACTCATTTCTCACATGCAAGCAAGCATGAGACAATGAGGTAGCAAAATTCAAAATCACTTTTGGCATCATTTTTTCCACTCATCATATGATTCGAAATGACGTTATCCACCTTGTTATTTGGAATTACATGATTTTAGTTCACACTAGATGAAATGACGTGACCTTGAATCATATGAGAAGCTAGCAAAGGTGGCCCTAATTGTGGATCCTTAAAATTTTTGAAACCAAAAAGAAGGGGTTTCAGGAAAAAAATTTAGAAAAGGATCTAAAATTCGGATCTGAATTTTAGAAATTGTGGGGTATGTTCTTCAAGGTTATGTGCTTTTCTTCCTCCAATGAGAAGAGATCAGTCAAACCAGAAGCTCCAAATCTTTGTTTCGGGGTGACAGCTCGCAAGTGTTCGTACCTCGTATGCGAATTCTATACAAAAATGCGAGCTCAATGGCAAGAGTCATCAAAGATCAAGAAAAATATGAAAATAAAGAAATATACAAATGTTAAGGCTTTCAACAATTAATAAACAAAATGAGCAATAAAGAAAACCGAATTTTCACCTTTGGGCTTAGGTAGCTCGTCCTATGTTGTTGATAAGCACGAGAGAACACAAGTGACACTTCAGCTAGGCACGGGCTCCAAAAAGAGATTAGATAAGAGATTGGGACCTAGGCTAAGCTAAGTAGGTTCAACTTGGCTAGTCGTACAGAGATTTTTTGGCAAAGTAGGACTATAGCTAGGGTTTTGGACTCCAGATAGTAAAATAGGAGGGTGCCTCCCTAATTTATAGTTTTTATGGCGGATCCAAATATATTTATTACATATTTGAGATCTGTTATTTTGGATCCGATTCATATTCTGATGAACGACTCCTAATGAACATTTTTTTAACTAAGGGTTGAAACTTATCCAAGGCATGATGCCTAAAATAGGAGATTAATTTTTATAAAGAGGTTTAGAACTCAGAATATTCCATTCCGACTTTGGAAGGTGTCGATGACATATTTTCTGAAACTAGTGAAAACTACTTACGACAATTGTTGTGACGTCAAATGTTGCTGACGACAAATGTGAGTTGTCATCAGCGATAGCTGCTGATGATGATGACTGTTGGGTACAAGCATAAAGACAATATGCTCGCAAAAATGACCTCATCAAGTAGTCAAGCACATAACAAGATAATTGAAGGAGCTTAGACGAATATTCAAAGTAAGTTTTTTGAACAATCTTCAGCCAATAATCAAATTGTAAATTCAATATGCAAGGCGTTAACAGTCCTTGTTCCTCACTGCCTTTTGGGCAACCAATAGCTTCGGTCATCAAACCCAGAACAGTTCAACTAAGTCACAATGTCAGACTAATATAAGGCATAGAATTCAGACACGGGACCGATAGCCAACATCAATGGATAGGCAACGCTTTGGGCATCCAAGGAGTGTTGCACAAAAATTAACAGTGACAACACTGACAAAATAAAAAGAAAAGAATGTCCAAAAACTGAACTGACTGGGATCAACAGAGTCGTTGGGATGTTTCACCAAACAACTGGTGTGCATTAAAGATTATGTACCAACAAACAATTTGGGAACAACACTTGGACCAGATTATATACCACAAAAAATTTGTGAAAGATCAATATCCCTTTCCCTAACAGGGATACTAAGAAGGTATTCATATATTTCATTCCACATAAGCCAAAATAAAGTTGTATAATAGTCGGCTAATATAACAATACATGTTTTGATAAAAAACATTCCAATCAAACAATATAATAAACAACCAAGAAGAGAAGAAAGTTAAACGAGCATAGCTCTGGCGATGGAAAATGCTGGCAAAGATTCAATCCTCACACCTTCCTTCAACAACATGCGGATGGACCAGTCCAATAGTCGACGTCCGGCCATTCTTCCCTATGACAGTCCACACTCGACGTTGAACTCCCAAAGAGCTGAAGCCGATGGGGCAGACACCACGCAATCGATTTCTCAATTGGTGATTTCACAATAACCAAGCAAGAAGGGTCCCCTTCTTCTTTACTTTCCTGACTATTTACAGGCAGCAATGGAGACGAGGAACAACATTCTTTTTTGGGGGGACTAGGGTTGCCACCCCTGGAGCCAATAAGAGGGATCCAAGGTCCAACAACTATTTTTGGACCTAATGAGCTCTCTTAGTTCCCAACAACTATTTTTGGGAACCCAAGGAGATCGGAATAGTAAAGTACATAAACATACCCAAATCCAATACAGAAAAATCTACTCAGACAAACCATTGCACCCATCAATAGTCTAAATGGATCCTAACATGATATTGAAGCCAAATCTGGGTCCACAGAGGGAATCCAAAAAAAACCAAAAAGTTAAAATTTTTAATTACTAAAATTATCATAAATCCTAAATATTTACTAGATACTCAAATAATAATTTTTGAACAAAAATTAATATATGGAGTTGCCAAAATAAATTTTAGAAGCCCAAAATTAACATTTTGGTCCTACAAGTTTGATTCTGACATGAGCTTGGCTTTCGTATTCGGGTTTGATGATAAATCTTTCCTGAACATGTCTTCAAAACGTCCTCTTCGAGATCGTTCAAATGTGTTACATCAGACGATAAGATGTTGATGTCACTTCTGAGAAAGTGGTTAACTACGGAAGACAATTCAACATGACAGTGATGATGACAATTATTGTGTCTTTAGCAGCTGAAAGCTTGTTTTCCCTATAACTTTTGATCCTGATGTCGAATTGACTTAATTTTTGTTTATTTAATAAGCAGAAAATCTTCTCTTTAATTCTTCTTTTGGTAAAAAAACCTAAAAAAGTTATTTTAAAGGCCAAAAATCAAATTGAAGTTAACTTTATTTTGGAGTAACCTTAAAGATATGAATTTTTGGTATGAAAAAAATCTCAGTAAAAAATTAAGTGTTTACAAATGCATATCTTTGTTGTCGAGTGTGTGTGAAGCTTGATTGATAACAAAAAAGTAGATACATTAGCTTTGAAAAAGAGTGAAAGATTGACTCTGACCAAGTTTTCTTTAAAAAAAAATCTTATAAATAACAAAAACATAGACGACTTAATGATGCAAGATGATAGCTAAATGCATATAGCTCAACATGAGGGTCTCTCTGTGATGCATGTTTTATAGGTAGAGAGGTCTAGCCAAACGAGGTTAGTCTGGAGACTAAGCTAATACCTTGTTTTACACGAGGGCTTTCCTTGAACTCGGTGATTGTGAGCGAGAAGTTTTGCTGAGCGAGGTTAGATAAAGATAAAACAAGTATCTTGTCGTTGAAAATTGTACGAAATACGACTGATGATTTTTTATTAAGGCATAGACTTTCTTTTGAAAAGACAAAGACAGAGACAAGCTTTTTGGGGTAAAAAACATAAAAAAGATTACGATGTTTTATTTGAAAAGGGGATGGATGATGCCATTTTCAAAGATGCACCTTTGAAAAAAGATTGGGTCTATGCCATCTCGAGATAAAAGAACAATTATATTTTTTGGTTTTTCAATTTTTTTGAGTTTTTGAATGATAAGGTAAAAAGTCAAGATCAAAATCACCTACCTAAAAATTAGGTATCACTACCCAGTTCTTGATTGGGCTCATGATCATTCGCCTTATTGGAGTCTCCAGCTATAGAAGGAGAACCTGCATCAAAAGACATAGCAGAAAACATAGAATCCAATTCTAAGGTTTCAAGATCTGAGTCTATGACCATGTTATCCCCTTGGTTTTCTGAGTTTTCCTGAGGAAATAAGAAATTGTGATTCATCTAATTAGGTGGAATGGGGATAGGTCCTATTTTTTGAAGAATCCATTTGGAAAAGGTCACGCATCCCAAAATTGGCCCATTATGAATCAAAGGGCCTTAGTAAACTTATCTGCCATGGGATGTGATGTTTAAAATGCCATGCAATTTATCTGCCATGGGATGTGACTCTAAACCATGTGTTCAATCAAGGTGTACCATAACCATGTGGAGTTTGAAACTTGGCATTTGAACCAAATTTTTTCATGATTATACTGTCTTAAGACAATATGGAGTTTGAAGGAAAGATGCTATTTCTCACAAGATTTCATTGTTTTATGTGTAACTTTGTAGGGCATCCTAGAGTTTTTTGGCATCTCCAATTTATATTTTGGTCAAAGCTATGCATTCCATTTAATTATCGAACTCAATGCTTCATGAAATTCTGTGCAATCCAACACCACCTAGCAAATGACTACATATCTCACTCTAAAACAAAAGCAAGAATCAACCAATTTCTCAAAACTAAACAAATCATACAGAAGATGGCCCACTCGCCTACTTTAAGATGAGTTTATTCGAACACGGTCCATCTTCCGATCGATCGTCCATGGTGGTGTCCAGCTAGAGAGAATGGAAAACAGAGAGGAATGGTCGTTCCCCTTTGGAGAAGGATATACAATTTAGTTTCATAGTGAATTTGGGAATGCAATTAGTCTTCACAGATTCCAACTTAATAGCAACTTATTCTCCTGTTTGAATATTAAGGCCTAGATAAAACTCACCGAAAGATCTGCTTCTAATCTTTCTACAGAGCCAAAACATGCCACCAATCACATGCTCCATATCTCTGTTGGAAAAAAAAACCTCACGTAGATATCTCGAAACACCTAAACACTCCTTTCCATGTGCATTCTCCCTTCGAATTCCAACCGGAAACCCTAAATTTTCACCACCAACAATTAGAAATCCTAATTCCACAAAAGACTCCTCAATTTCGCCAATCAACAATCAAGGTCATAAAAATATTGCACATTTTTTATGTGTTGCCGCTTGAGCACCCTCCACCTTTTCCATAACAGCCTGTCAACTGTGGGGTCCAACTGCAGATGGTGGGTGCTTAAGTGCAGCAGCACATTTGAAATGTACAATGTGATTTTCTGACGGGAGTTAACCTGCATCTATGACGTTTCGAGAATGATTGTAGGAAGATAAAGATGAATTTGAGAAATGAAACAAGGCAGGGGTGGATTTGTCCATCAGTGATAGGATAAGAGGATGATTATGGAAAAAACCCAAAAAACATGTTCCCTCACTTGATTTTGTTCCTTTAATTTACCATTAAAGTCTACCTTGGATGTAGAAGTGTACCAGAAAATGTTCATATGGACTTTGTGTTTAACAAACTATGAAAATCCTTCTCTCGTGGTTGTAAGAGTGATTCCCATTTAACTCATTTCTCACATTGCAAGCAACATGAGACAATGAGGTATCAAAATTCAAAATCACTTTTGGCATCATTTTTTCCACTCTCGAAATGACGTTATCCACCTTGTGATTTGAAATTACATGATTTTAGTTCACACTAGATGAAATGACGTGACCTTGAATCACATGAGAATAGCAAAGGTGGCCCTAATTGTGGAACCCCAAAATTTTTTAAAGCAAAAAGAAGGGGTTTCAAGAGAAAAATTTATTAAAGGATCCGAAATCCATATATGAATTTTAGAAATTGTGGGGTATGTTCTTCAAGGTTACGTACTTTTCTTCCTCCAATGAGAAGAGATCAGTCAAACCAGGAGCTCCAAATCTTTGTTTCGGGGTGGCAGCTCGCGAGTGTTCGTACCTCGTATGAGAATTCTATACGAAAATGCGAGCTCGATGGCAAGAGTCATCAAAGATAAGGAAAAATATGGAAATAAAGAAATATACGAATGTTAAGGCTTTCAACAATTAGTAAACAAAATGAGCAGTAAGGAAAACCGAATTTTCACCTTCGGGCTTAGGTAACTCGTCCTATGTTGTTGATGAGCATGAGAGAACACAAGTGACACTTCAGCTAGGCACGGGCTCCAAAAAGAGATCAGATAAGAGATCTAGGACCTAGGCTAAGCTAAGTAGGTTCAATTTGGCTAGTCGTACAGAGATTTTTGGCAAAGTAGGATTGTAGCTAGGGTTTTGGACTCCATATACTAAAATAGGAGGGTGCCTCCCTATTTTATAGATTTTTTGATGGATCCAAATACATTTGTTAAATATTTGAGATCTGTTATTTTGGATCCAATTCATATTCTAATGAACGACTCCTAATGAACAACTTTTTAACGAAGGGTTAAAATTTATCCAAAGCATGTTACCTAAAATAGGAGATTAATTTTTATAAAAAGGTTTTGAACTCGGAATATTCCATTTTGACTTGCCGATGACATATTTTTTGAAGCTAGTGAAAACTACTGACAACAATTGTTGTGACATCAAATGTTGCCGACGACAAAAGTGATTTGTCATCAGCGACAGCTGATGATGATGACGACTGTTGGGTACGGGAACAACCTAGGATACAAGCACTAAAGACAATATGCTCGCAAAAAATGAACTCATCAAGTAGTCAAGCACATAACAAGATAATTGAACAACGAGCTTAGACCAATATTCGAAGTAAGTTTTATGAACAATCTTCAGCCAATAACCAAATTGTAAATTCAATATCCAAGGCGTTAACAGCCCTTGTTCCTCACTGCCTGTTGGGCAGACAATAGCTTCGGTTATCAAACCCAAAACAATTAAACTAAGTCACAATGCCAGACTAATATAAGGCATAGAATTTAGACATGGGACCGATAGCCAGCATCAAGGGATAGGCAACGCTTTGGGCATCCAAGGAGGGTTGCACGAAAATTAACAGTGACAACACTGAAAAATAAAAAGAAAAGAATGTCCAAAAACTTAACCGGCTGGGATCAACAGGGTCGTTGGGATGTTTCACCAAACAATTGGTGTGCGTGAAAGATTATGTACCACCAAACAATTTGGGAACAACACTTGGACTAGATTATATACCACGAAAAATTCATGAAAGATCAATATCCCTTTCCTAAAGAACAATACTAAGAAGGCATTCATACATTTCATTCCACTTAAACCAAAATAAAGTTGTATAATAGTCGGCTAATATAACAATACATGTTTTGATAAAAAACGGTCCAATCAAACAATATAATAAACGACCAAAAAGAGAAGAAAGTTAAACAAGCATAGCTTGGGCGATGGAAAATGTTGGCAAAGATTCAATCCTCACACCTTCCTTCAACAACACGCGGATGGACCGGTCCAATAGTCGACGTCCGCAATTCAATGACAGTCCACACTCGACGTTGATCTCCCAAAGAGCTGAAGTTGATGGGGGCAGACACTACTCAATCGATTTCTTAATTGGCGATTTCATAATAACCAAGCAAGAAGGGTCCCCTTCTTCTTCACTTTGCTGACTAGTTACACGCAACATTGGAGACGAGGAACAACATTCGTTTTTTGGGGGACTAGGGTTGCCACCCCTGGAGCCAATAAGAGGGATCCAGGGTCCAACAACTATTTTTAGACCCAATGAGCTCTCTTAGTTCCCAACAACTATTTTTGGGAACCTAAGGAGATCCAAATAGTAATGTACATAAGCATACCCAAATTCAATACAGAAAAATCTACTAAGACAAACCACTACACCCATCAATAGTCACTACAAGAAAAAAGCGGATTAGCGACGAACGCTATCCGTCGTTAATCCATCGCTAACGTGTTTAACGATGGATTAACGATGGAAATCGACCGTCATATAATCTTGGTCGCTAAAATACGACATAATTTATATGTCGTCAATCCGTCGCTAATTAGTGATGGATAATGTTTGTCGCTTAACTGTCGTTAAATAAAGACAGGTTTAGTTTTGCAAAGGAATGTATCCCGTCGCTAAAATTTAATGATGAATATGTATCTGTCACTAATGTTCATCACCAATTGAGAAAGGGATTAGCGACGGATTAAATTCTATCACAAAACATTGACTGATTTAAATTGGCAACGAATATTAGTGACAAATATTATCCATCGCTAATCCATCGCAAATTTTAAAAAAAAAAATAAAAAAGTTTTTGAAATATAAATATCGATAAGAATTTCTCGTTATATAATTTATATAACCTGTATATAAAAAATAAAGTACACATAAAAAATACATATACAAAGCAGGTGAAACAAATTTAACACAAGTTATAAGTTGCAGTACAGTCCTTGCCAAGTTCTAATTAGTTACAAGTATGTGAAACAAATTAAACTGAGGAATCTAATCCTTGCCAAGATTCGGAGCATCATCCTCTTTATTGTCTCTATCTGCCCCTCCATCCATGCCTTTATCAGCTCCTCTACGTTGATCATCTCCAGCATCCTACAAGAAAACCGAAATGTTAGTATTGATAAACAAAATATAATGAAATAAATTATATGCAATGCACCTAGTCTAATACAATCAAAGTAAATGGCTGAATGACACATAAACCAGCAATAAAGTAAAGGACAATAACAGAATTTAGATATATGTTCTAAGACTGAAAAAAAAATCATAGTGATTCAATCATGCAGATATGTGTTCTAAGGTTGTCAAGAAAATGTCACAGTGATTCACACATGCATATAATGTTTATAAGGTTGTCAAATAAATGTGTTATGTATCACAATCATGCATATATATGTTATAAGGCAGTCAAAAAACTTTCATAGTGATGAAATCATGCTTATATGTGTTCTAAGGTTTTCAAAAAACTTTCATAGTGATTCAATCATGCATATATGTGTTCTAAGGCAGTAAAAAAAATTCATAGTGATTCAATCATGCATATATGTGTTCTAAGGCAGTAAAACAATTTCATAGTGATGAAATCATGCTTATATGTGTTCTAAGGTTGTCAAAAAACTTTCATAGTGATTCAATCATGCATATATGTGTTATAAAGTTGTCAAAAAACTTTCATATTGATTCAATCATGCATATATGTGTTATAAGGCAGTCAAAAAACTTTCATATATGCTAATATCATGCTCATATGTGTTCTAAGGTTGTCAAAAAACTTTCATAGTGATTCAATCATGCTCATATAGGTTCTAAGGCAGTAAAAAATCTTTCATAGTTATTCAATCATGCATATATGTGTTTTAAGGTTGTCAAAAAACTTTCATAATGATTCAGTCATGCATATATGTGTTATAAAGCAGTCAAAAAACTTTCATATATGCTAATATCATGCCCATATGTGTTCTAAAGTTGTCATAGTGATGAAAGAATGCTTGTATGTGTTCTAAGATTGTCAAAAAAATTTATAGTGATTCAATCATGCATATATGTGTTATAAGGCAGTCAAAAAATTTTATAGTGATGAAACAATGCTTATATGTATTCAATCATGCATATACTAGCTTGAAATCTAATGACATAAAACAAATTACATGAATCTTTATACCTGACGGACACTTGAGCTCATGTTGAATTCAGACGAAGTTTCTCTGTCCCAAAAAAAGTTGCATAACTCATTATGGACAAGGTTGAGTATGACTTCATGTAAAAAGTTATGCATTTTGTCCTCAAGACACTGACAAACACCATCCAAAGATATAACAGGGTCAATCGGACGGTGAGAGTTGATGCTGGCAGGAAAAACTCTCAGAGCCCTGGTTGTAGGAGGCAACGACTGGTGTGATGTTCATGTTACTCTCAAACCTAAACACACGACCTTTTGTGGATTCACCTGTTACAGTCACCCATGCTGCAGGATCTAAAGGTGGATGCTGAGTAGAGTTATCGTCATATCGCTCTATCATCTGTTGTTCGTATGACTCCTACAAAGTAATGATTACAATATAAATTAAAAATTTCAATGTTTATGATATTGTAATTCATAGTAACTTGTATATTATAATGTTTATTAATACAATAAATACATACCGATGTCGTTCTTGCCTTCTCTGATATAAACTCTCTTATGCTCTTACGTTTATGTGTTTTAACAAACACATCCTTGTAAGGCACAATGCCTCCTTTTTCTGCTTCCTGTAAGGTTAAATGATAAAAAAATCAATTAAAAAGTATGCAGAAATACTTATAAATTGGACAATATATATATATTAATGAGTTATCATTTTCTTCAGGTGGCTCCCAAAAGTCCTAGATCTATCTGTGTGTAGTTGGGCATCTTCACTCGGTTTTGTGCAGCTTTTGCTGAGCGGTTTCAAAATTCATTGCTCGCCCACTTGTCGCACATTTCCTCCCAATAATCTCTCCTGACGGTAGAAGGGCCATGGCCCTTCCACTACAGTGGATCATCTATCCCTCTAGCTGCTTTTATTGTTGCAGTATTCATATTATGCAGCATGTTGGTAAATCAATTGGCAACCAACCACCTTCTGCCACACTATCCTGGCGTTCTTCTCCTCGTTCGCAGTCGCGAATTGATGCGAAACCTAAAAATACTTTCAGAAAGTTAACACACATGACTATAACAAAAAATTAAATATGAAACACATTAGTTATAATAAACGATTGCATACCATAAATGAGCACAATAATTGTCCAACACCTCCTTCGAGTACTGTTTCCATTGAGCGATCAGTCCTGAAAGAAGCTGCAGTACTGACTTTTTAATTTTTTATACTACTTCTTGTAGCTCGAACCTTGCGTTGCACATGAATTGATACACATTAACAATCGACTATCGATATACACTCTTTATAAGATAAGTATTGGACAAATGACAATGAAATACTTATAGTCGACTATCGATATACATTATTTGAATGAGTCAGCGTATGTCAAACTGAGAAGACCCTGTATCCGGCGTTGTCTCGTGACATGTATGAATAGATGGTGTAGGTGGGTCATGTGTAGACGAAACATCACCTATAGAAAATTGAGTTAGAAATTCACACAATGCACATTGAAACTAATCAAGTATACAATTAGTTAAATGATATACCTATCGAAGTAGCCTGTGAAGATGAAGGCTGAGACTAGCTACCACTGGGTGCTCGAACACTATGACCTACACGAACCATATCTATATCATCATGGATACATAATCAAATTGAAAACAACTTCATGCAATATATTCAAATCATTGCATTACATTGCAATATACTTAAATAATTCAAATCATTTACATCAAATCATTGCAATATATTGCAATGATTTAAATCATTCACATCAAACATTGCAATACATTTAAATCATTCATATCAAACATTGTCATACATTCAAATCATTGCAATGCATTTCAATATATTCAAATCATTTAAATCATTCACATCAAACATAAGGTATGTATTACAAAATGTATTTCACTAGCTCGAGTATGCTTCATCATCACTTATTTGACTTTCATATTCTTTTTCTTCCTCTTTTTTCAGTTCGTCCTCTTCTTCTTCATTGGACGCCCATCCACTTAGTATATCATTTGGATCACATTCTTTCATATGTATGTCATCGGACAATGGAGATGTCACATGCAGACCATGTGTGACATCGTGACCATAAGAGAAGTTATACATATCATCTGATTAATAGTAATCACCCTCTTCAAAAATCTTGTCTTCCTGTAATTGATCATACTCGAGGTATAGTTTAGACTTCACCTTGCAAACTGCTCACCATTCATTTCTATCTGAATTTCTTGTATTCGGATATGAAGTATAGTAAACTTGTTGAGCTTGCGATGCTAATATGAATGGTTCATATGTTTCAAACCTTGATTTATGATTCACCTCCACAATACCTGAAGCTTTGTTGACTCTTGTTGTTGTGGGATCAAACCAATGGCACTTGAATAAAGTTACCCTGTTATTTATACCTAAGTAAGTCAACTCTATTATTTATTCTACAACACCATAGTAGTCAAGTTCATTTTCACTGTAACTGCAACCCTTAACACATACGCCCCTATTGTTTACACCGTAGTCTTTTATATAGAATCGATAACCATTTACGATGTATCTGTTGTAACATTGCACAACTTTGGTCGGACCATTTTATAAATCACGTATTCCTTGGTCCTTAACATCACCATGATGGACCTACAAGCATAAACAATGACTGTAATTACGACCAATTAAATAACATATTATTATTTACATAAAAAGAATGCATGTCATCGTCCTTACCAACTCTTTCAACCATACCACAAACTTATTTTCACGTTCTTTTTATAATTCTGAATCAGTGAGATGGGGAAGTTCTCTTCGCAACTCTAGATCAAATCGTCTGCACTTAACAAATAATTATATTACAGAACCATATAGGTAGAGAACTTAGTATAACATATTATGTATACTTACTTGATGTAGGGGTCGATCTTTAAGCAATTAAAAATAATATAGATTTGTGTTACATCTCGCTCTCGATCTTCCAAGAGTCTTGACCAACAACTGCCAAAGGCATTATCAATTCGTTTAAATATCGATAGTTTGTTAGCCACAATAACTTATTCTCCATCATCATTACGAGGTAGGCAAGTGTAATGTGTTGGAATGTGAGGCTCAAAGTACATAGATGAGAAATTTGAAATCTCTTCTAAAGTGTACGCCTCACAAATTGAACCTTCAACTCTTGCTTTATTCTGAACCTTTCTTTTGAGATCAAACATGCATTTGTCAATAATATACATCTCATAATACAATAAATTTCTAATAGTATTAGAGAAAAAAAAAACTTTCAAATGGGTACATCCACCGATATTACACAGGACCACCAACCATAAGTTCATATGGCAAGTGTATGATCACATGTTCCATAACGTCGAACAAATGTTGGAGAAAATATCTTCTCTAGTTGACAAATAGTAGTGACAACAGAATTTTCTAGATTTTTTACCTCAGTTACTATAACTTCTGATGCATACAATGTTCTTAAAAATTTACTCAACTCGGATAATACCCCTTATATAGGTTTGTCTAACATGTCATGTAATGCTAGGGGAATCAACCGTTGCATGATAACATGACAATCATGGCTCTTAAACCCATATAATTGTCTCTCGTCTATCTTCACATCCCAAGCAATGTTAAAGACGTATCCATATGGAAATCTCAACTGTCTCAATCACTGGCATATCTGCTTTACTTGATTTGGTCCAAGCACATACCTTGCTTTTGGTTTCAATACTTTGCCATTATACTCTTTGAGTTCCAATTCTGGTCTTTTACATATTACTTTTAAATTCATACAGGCCTTCGGATTATCCTTCATTTTTCCTTTAACATTCATTAATGTATTGAACACATTATCAAACACATTTTTCTCTACATGCATCACATTCAAATTATGTTGTATCATTAAGGTCGGCCAATATGGTAGTTCCCAAAATATAAGTTTCTTTGTCCAATTATGATCCTTCCCAAATCCAAGGAAGGGCCTCATACTATAGGCATCTGTCAGTCCATATGGAAAGTATCACAATCGTCCTAAAATCTTTATGCCAGACAACCATGTAGGTGAACCTTCTATTTCAATTGTGCCTGCTTTGAACGCATTCTTTTGTTGTCAGAACAAATGGTCGTTAGGTAGAAATTGATGGTGACAATCAAACCAACATGACTTCCTTCTATGCGTCAATCTAAAAGATTATGTATCCTCTATGCAGTACAGACACGCCAACCTCCCATGTGTGCTCCAACCAGATAACATACTATATGTAGAGAAGTCACTAATTGTCCATAGAACAACAACATTCATATTAAAGTTTTGTTTTTTGTGGGCATCTGTTATCATTGCAAAATTTTACTTTTGCAAGTCAAACTGATCTTTGAAAAAAAATTTGAAAATAACTCACCTCTGTTTTAAGATGCAGGATAATTCCGAAGAATGGAACTCATCTGTCGGTATGAGGTTCAACCATTCTTGGCACCATAACCAGGGATAATTGAACCAAGGATCAACCACGTGCTTTGCTTTACTCAACCATCTAAATTGATGTTTTATTCCTAAATGTATAAAGAATCAGACATGTACTATGACTTAGAAAGATTTTGATTTGAAAAACATGATGTACGCTTGAAATACTTTAAAATATTTGGAACAGGAGACACCTTAAAAATCGTGAACCATGTTGAGAGAAAGAAAATTGATTTCTGAAGAAATCTTGATATTTTAGGAAAATCAGTTTTTAAGAGAACTCAAAATGACATAGAGAAAATAGATTTCTTTGAATTTAAACTTTGAAATCAAGAATATTATAACTTGGAAAATCGATTTTGAGATTTAGAAAAGCATTTGGAAATCCCTTGAAAATCGTTTTTAATGAAAAAGAAAACTTAATGTTTTGGGAAAAATAAATTTCTGAAAAAAATTCTGGACAACTTTGAGAAATCGATTTTTTTGAAATTAGATTCTTGATTTTATCAAAAAAAGGCGCATGTAGCCTTCTAAAATCCTTTTCATGATGCATTCTAACCTAGATGATGAATGAATGCTATCTTGTGAAAATATTCTTTTTGAAGAAATTTTGAGAAAATTATTTGAAAAAGGAATTTATGTGCCTTATAGAATTTCCATAGAATAAATTCTCTACATATCCCTGACTATGGCCACGAATACGTATGGAATATAGTTCATTTGATTCTAAAGGGAGAAAAATATTTAGAAATTCTTGAAATATGCGATGGTTTTTTAAGATAGCCTAAGAGTGTAGGCCGATTGTGGCTTAGAAAAAGATGATAAATTTGGGTTTCGTTCGTATTCTGACTATTGCTACAAATACGAAACCCAACGAGTTTATCAACTCCTTAGAATCTAGTGCACATGTCATTCGTGTAGACCATTGTGAGTTTGAATATGCATAAATCATCATTCATCACACACTAACATCATTTATTGAAAAATAAACTATATGCAATGCAACCCTATTCTAAGCAAAAAAAGTAAATTCTTATTCTAAATTTACATTTAATTTACATTACTAATTGAATTAAAATAAAAGAAAACACAGTCTTGAATATCCCTGCAAAAATAGAAAACTTGTTAGTGAAAATATGTCGGGTTTTCTGGATTTATCCAATAATATCTAGAAATTACTAGATTTATCTGGATATAAGTATTTTTTCATGTTTCCCTGAGATAAACATAATAAAAGATGATATAAAATTGAGTAAATAATAAAAAATAAATAACTTTAAAATTTAGAATTTGAAGAAAATGACAAAATTATCCCTAAAAATAAGACTATGGCCTTGAAATTAGGGTTTTTAGAAAAGATTTTAGTAAAACTTTGGATTTAGGGCTCAAATAGATTCAAATAAACACCAAATCGGGGGTGAAGCACTTTAGCATAATTATAAACAAGATAAAACCCTAAAAATTTGAAAAACATGCATAAAAATTCGAAATATTACAAAAAGAGCAATTTTTTACAGTGTTTTACTTGAACCGGGACTTCGTGGGCATCCTCTTTTTTGTAGTTTAATTAAATAAAGCCTCAAACGAATCCCAAAATAAAAAAAAATAAGCATATACACTTTTGATAACCCTAAAATTAAACTAAAATTAAAAAATAGAATTTTTGAAGTTATTCTAATACAAAAATTGAATAAAAATGAAAAAAATACGTGAGATACACAAAGTTTTATACTCGAATATGGTATCAAACTACCATAAAAATTTGTAAACTATTACACAAAGATACTAGACAAAATAATAAAGATTTTTCTATTTTATAGATTTGAAAAAGCATCTCTGGTTAGGGAGATATCACTCTGGCAATATGCGCTTAATTTTGGCAAACACGTAACAACTCAAAAATAGGCAGTTTTGATTTTGGTTTAATTAAAAATAACAAACAGTATTCAAAAATTATATAAATGAGACTGATAAAATTAGACATGTTGTTGAATCCATGACTTTTTATGGATCATCAATCAGATTTTCGGTTAGGGTGGTACGATTCACGTAAGTTGGCCTAGGGTTTGAATAATACGTAACAGCTTGATAGAAACAGATTCTGATTTCTGATAGAGGAAAAATATCAAACCATGGAAAAATAGAAAAATTTAATAGGAAATACTAGACATCAAAACCAAAACTATTGCAACTTACAGATCATCAATCAGATCTCTGACGAGGGAGATATTGCCTTGGCAAGTTATTCCTAAATCCACATAGCGAATTCATGGTTTAAAAAATAAGCTTGGTTTTCTGTTTTTTTGACAGGGTTCCAGAACCCAATATAACCCCATTTTTTTACAGGAAATCACTGGCATATTCATGGTTTAACCCTAAAATAATCAGATATTTTTGCCAGAAAACAAACATGAAATAACATTGTTCTCGTGTGCCTGGAATCAAAAACGCGTATTATCTAAAAAGCACATGAATAAACCTAATTTAAACATGCAAAAACCATACAAAATATAAAATATGCAACGACTCATATTTTGATGTTTGAACATGTAAAATAAGCATTGACATGATAAAATAAATAAAAAAATTTATGAAAATCATGGTTGAATTTTGATTTAGCCATTAAAAGAGAGATTTGACCCATCGAACGATAGAATCTTGGTCTTTTTCTGACGTTTAATAAAATGAACGAACTATAAATGATTTCAATGGATCAAAAACTTGTAAAAACTATGGACGATCAGTAGATCATCATCTTAGGTCATAGAGCATGGATTTTGAACAAAAAAAATAAAGAAAAGCTCACACATGGGGGCGACAATGGTGAAAATCAATAAAAAAATAAAATAAAACAAAAAGAAGAAGAGAAGACTCACCTTTGTTGTAGCAATGGAGGGAGAGGAAGAACTTGAAGGACAGAGGGAGCAACGAAAATTTTTTAGAGAGGGAGCAACAAAAAATACAAAAATGTTTATATAAGGATAAATAGAGGATGACATGAGTAAGCACATTTTTCTAAAAAAAAAAAGCATAGATAACCTAGAAATCTAAAAAGATAGAAAGAAGCTTTTCTACTGTAGAGGCATGGATGATTCAATAAATGAAAAAAAAATGTGAATAGCAAAAATATATTTGTTAAAAAGAGCTTTTTACTTGCCTGATATTTGAGAGAATTGAGAAAATTATGCATGATACAGATGTTTGTGGGTATCAGCACTGGAAACCCTCACGAGACCTTACTCGTCCACTAGGGTAACCTAGGGGTTTAAAGGGCTTATTGCATATGCTAAATACAACTATGATTCTCAAGAAAGTGAGTTAGGAAATTTTACTTTGGTTTTTACATTCTTTAGAACAGAGTTTTTAGCTTTCACTTTACTTTAGGATTAGTGTTTGCTCGAGGACTAAGAATAATAAGCATGGGGAAATTTGATATTGCATGAATATGCATTTATTTTATCATATAAATCATGTATTTAAGTATGTTTTATTGGTTTATATTTTATTCTTATGATGTTTCAAGGTTAAAGAAGTCACGGTTCGAATCGTGCAGATTTCAGAGTTTAAATGAGGAAATTATGGCCGTTTTATGATTCTAAACCGAATCCCAAGGCAATTCTTTCCTTGATCCAGTCTTAAACACATTAATTGTATTATGGATCCAATGCCAATGTGTTCAGCAAATGTTAAATCCCAAATCCATTTCATAAATTCTTTAAAACCCTTTTTAAAAATAGTGCCACCCCCTTTTTAGAATTTTTTATTAGTTAGGTACTAAAATGTAAATAAGAAAACTTTAGGTAGTTAATTTATAATTGTTAATTAAACCTAATTTTTAGTTTAACTAGCACTAATGGGCTGGAGTGAAGGGCATCTTAGCCCATTTCAAGCCAACTACATTCCTTCATTTCCCCTTCTTTCTCCTTTTCAAGTAATTTTTCCATTGCTTTCTTGTTTTCTCTCTCCTTTCTCTTCTTCTTCTTCTAAATCAACAATGGAGGAGTACTTGGAGCCAAATCTGGAGTGGAGTTGCATACATTTACAAGGTTGATGATCAATCAAATTCACTAGATCTAAGGTTTGGTGAGTTTTCCAATCCCTCTTTTTTTCTTAATTCCCTATGAATTCTCTTTATTTTTTCTTGTCTTTCTTCTTTGATTTCTTTTGTTCATTTTGAAATTTGTTTGTTGCAATTTCTCTTTTGCTATATTTTTTTTTTGTTCTTAAGAAAATCTAAAAACAAGATGGGGATCTATTCTTGATTGATTTTAATTCAATTAGAGCATTAGATCAATCCATCTAATAGATTAGATTTTAATTTCTATAATTTAATTCTTGTTTATTTTTTTTTCTAAACTTAGATTAGTTAAATAAATAGATTTGATTCCAAGAATTTAGAATTGATCATTCTTTGATCTAATTCAATAGATTAAAGTGTCAAATTCTAGAATTCTAGAATTTCATTTTTCTTGATTTTTTTGTCCTTTTGTTTTTAGTGTATCTATAGATTTTGGAATCCAAATCATGATTCATAAATTGGATATGATTTGTGCTTAAGTCTAGCTGCTCTTTAAAAAAATTCAGCATGATCGGAGTCTGATTGATGTTTCGTTTTGAGCTTCTTTTTTTTGCCATATATTTTGGCATCTTTATTTTCTGCAACTTTTATTTTTTGCATTTTTTCTAGTTTTTGTTATATCTAGAGTTTTCAGAATCCAAATCTAAATTTGTAAAATGGATTGGATTCATGAATGAATCTAATTTCTGTTGTGAATTTTTCATTAATTTTTAATCTATTTTGCTAGACTAAATTTGTTAAATTGTGGAAGCTATCAGAAGTTTTGACAGCAATTTCCAGATTTTGGGAGTTGTTGTTCATTGGTTAATAATCAAGTTCTACTTTGAATTTTTTAATTCTGTAAATTGGATCCTCTTCATTAATGTTTTGAGAATATATTTGGAAAGAATGTGGAGTATTGGAATCCAATTGCTTTTTGATTCAATCAAATTACAAAATCCTGTTCTGATAAGAATTTATGCAATATCTAGTAGCAAAATTGTAATTTCAAGTAGAAGTTTAAATTAGAGTAGATTTTGGATTTCGTGTGTTTTTGTATTATTTTTGCTGGAGGTGGTGCCATTTGCTGATTTCATATGATTGAAATGAAGTAAATTTAAAGTTAAAGTGAAGAAGCAAAGGTGGAAAAGCTCCATTTTTAGTTTTTTTTTTCGTATTTTCAATTCTTAGTTAATTGGAGTCTTTTTTGTCACATTTGAATTTTGTAATTAATTTCAATTTCAGCATCATTTGATATTTCTAATAATTATTTAATTCTTATGTTGTAAGTACTTTTAATTAGTTTAATTTTCCTTTTTAAGGCAATAAATAGTTAGCATTCTTGGAATACGAAGTTGTATCAAACCGTTCCTCGTGTTCGATCCCCGTTCTCACTAGTTGTGAGAGTTGGATTTTTTTAATTTGGTGACCAACTTTCATAAACTCTTTTCATAAAAACATCTTTTAAAAATACACTTTCAAAGTGCACACCAAGCAACAATATCTGCGTGAAAAGTTCATACGATTTGCTTGCATCTCATGGGATGAAAATCACAAGCAATTCTATCTCGTATATGCCTGCTTGGCCTCAAATGAAAAACCTTCTCTCGTGGATGTAAGCATGAGACAATGAGGTAGCAAAAATTCAAAATCACTTTTGGCATCATTTTTTCCACTCATCATATGATTCAAAATGACGTCAATGATGAACAATTTTTTTTTTATGACGAGGAACCCTTGCAGAGAAGGGTGAGAAAACCCCGGGTGGAGCTTCATGACCACCTTGCTTTTCAAGCTACTGACACACTCGTGCACCAGCGGGGTTTGATATCCCCTGTCTTCAATTCAACACCTTCACAACCACCCACTGGCCACGCGGGTAGTCAATGATGAATACAAAATACCTCCATGCTATATATATTGTAGAATATCCCTTCAAGCCAAACTCGATATTGAAAAAGAAGATTGGTCTGTTATTAGATAATTTTCAAGTGCTGTTACTGCCACTGTCATAGTCTGGCCGCAATTAAATATTAAAGATGTTAAATATCTCACAAAAAAAAAATGAATGAATGGCTGTGGAAGCATATTAAAATTTGTTTTATGTAATCTAGAAAATGATGTTAATTTCTTCCAAATTTATCATGCTTCCAAATTTACTACATATAAAAGACGGGTCAGCTGGGTTGGGTCCGATATCCAAGAAAACTTGCATTCCAAAACCGCCCCACATATTGCTCGGGTAGGGTTCGGGTCAACACAAATAGTAATTAGGTAAAAAAAAAAAAATTATGCACATACTCCGGTTCTGGATTTGGAGTAGGTATTGCCTTTTCCCCATCCGACTCCGTGAATCTGAATCCCATTAGGATAGATCACAGAAGATCGGATTCAGTAATGCCTAGATCCATCCAGAGTATGACCCGCCTACAATATTAAACACAATACGCTAGAGAGAGAGAGAGAGAGAGAGGTGATGTCATGTACAACTTTTGTTTTTAATTACTTCATTTTTATTGAATTGACTTGGAGAGGTGATGTTATCCACAAATTTTTTTTTTCTAATTACTTCATTTTTATTGAATTGACTTGGCTAATAAGTAGTCTACATTGAATAAATCTCAATTATTAGATCGAAAATTTAATCATCACGTTTTCTCAAATTAAGTATAGATAGAAGGTGAAGGAAGTATTGTGCATCAGTAGCACTGTAACAGTACTGTAGCACAATTAGGGATGTAATCGGATCGGATTTAGATCTGATAACTGACTGAATCTGAAATCCAATTAGTTTGGTATGTAGATTTGTATCTGAATCTGAGACGGAAATGAATCCTAATTAATCCAATTAATTCGGCATGTAGATTTACATATAAATCTGAGACCGAAATGAATCTGAAACCAAACAGCCTGTGTGTCAACCTGATTACATATAAAAATACATCCAATTAGCTATCTGTGTGTTACCTTCTTTTTCCATTCCATCCGACTTTGCTAGCTTGAATCCAGTTTGGCTAGATCCAATAAGGTTAGATTCAGTAATAACTAGATCCGACCCGAGTTGGACACTTTTACAAACTTACAATATTGACACACCCAAAACATAAATTTCATTACATTTTCCGGTTTGATATTATATGTTTCTACATGGATAGCTTGGTTGCTCAACCTGATAAGAAAACAAGGTCCCACCTGGGGTTTTCCTTTCTTCGTTCCAAAAAAAACAACCCGGATCTGATCTATGCTTTTAGTACTGGGTTCAGTTTGGGGTCTAACAGGACCCATCATAAGAAAAACCATACCCGGGTCCTATATATATATATATATATATATATATATATATGGATTACATGAACCAGAACCCACCATACCCAGTAAATAATAATTTTGATCTTTTTTTATATTAAAAAATTATGGATCTTAATTGGAACTCAGGTCGGGGCCTGGTCTTAGTATGAAATTTCACAAACCATACCTGGCTCCATGTATTAATTGGACCCTTTGAGTCTGACTTAGATTCTAATTGGACATCAAACCCTAATTTACCCTAAAGGGTTTGGTACAGGTCGGTCCCACTCAAACCCGATCCATTGACACCCTGGCTATCCTCTGTCAGTATATGCACTATTTCTTTATTTTGGGCCCTTTTTCTAATGGCTCCGGAAGTCGACTCCAACAAGTTATTAATTGCTTCTAACTAAATTAGTGCATGGGCCAAGTTCTTTACATAGGACCCGGAAATTGTTCAATATGATTCGGGTGAAACAGTGACCCAGTGATATTGGACCAGGACTGCCTAATGAATCTGATATGCGCGGATCCAGTCATCTGCTTGCACCCAAAAGTGCACTTGGATGGGCCTCTGTTTGGCTAGAAACTAGATGGAATCTGTTGATATTGAAAAATCACCAATGCCAAATACCTCGTTCGAAAGAATTTTGAGGGATTTGGTGTTCGGTGCAAAATTTGATCCAAAACCAGTTGAGACCTTGATCTGCATTGCAACCCCAACCATCTACTGACTTTTGTTAGGTCTGTCACTAATTAGCGTTTACCTCAAGCTTGAGGAGCCTGGTAAGCTTATTAAATAAGGTCATTAATAAGGCCAGTCAACAAGCCAAGCAGCTCGTGGCTCGGTTCAGTTTGACTCACTGTTCATTTAGCATAAACGAGTTGATGAGCGTGAAAGGAAGGTGTTAAGCTCAGCTCATGCAAGTGTACATATGATTTAAGTGTAATAAAAAAGTTATGTTACAAAAAACAGTGTAGGACAGTTGGTTACTGAACATGTACAAGGCCTACAGGATGCAGGCTTAATGTTCGAATCCCTTTGTTCTCACTCCATAAAACGCAAGTATTTCTGCACAAGCCAGTGCAGACTTGGCTCGATCTTAGCTCGACTCACTTAGAGACCAAGTCCGAGCTGGATCCAGAAACAAACGAGCCAAGCAAGCCAAGACTGTCTGTCTGTCTGTCTGTCTGTGTTCCATTTATTCGGCAGTATACCAACCATAGTTCTGATTCAGTTAACATCTAACAACTTTTACAAGTAGGGGATGTAAATGAATCGGTTTTTTCTGATATCTGACCGAATTCAATTCCGTTTACATGCATTTGGTAAGCTAGAACCATATCCGATTATAATTGGATGGAAATATGGTTTTGAGTTTTTGCGACCGAATCCTAATTTGATGGATATCAAATCCATTTACATGTAAAAAGTGGATCAGGCATGAGCTTGTCACCATTCAAATCAGAATCCAAATTGGAATCAGTTTAGCCAACATTAGATAATGAGCCGAATATGGTATTGGCCACGTTCAATCCAAATCCAAATCATTTACATACCTAGACAGGGGGAGGAGGGAGTAGGTCAGACCATAAATCACTACAACAAAATGGACTTTTAGTGACAGACTTTTTTGTCACTAAAGGCCCCAATATCTATTGCTAAAAACACAAGAGACATCACTAGATGTCCTGTCTCAAAATGTTTTAGTAATAGGTCAAACTGTCACTAAATAAAATCGCTAGTGACAGTTACTTACATCACAAGAGAACCTAGAGAGATGGCTTCAGTCATCACTGCAAGTCTTTGCTTTGAAAAACACTTAAACAATATAGGTCTTTGGTTTAAAAAACAATACTTTATAATTAGTGGCAGTTTCAGCCATCACTAATAGTATTTATTTTTAAAAAAAAATGCAATTTTATTTACATGTTTTATATTTTTGTGTTAATATATTTATATTTTTGTATGTATATAAATAGATAAATATATTTACATAAATAGCACACATGAACACTCACACAGACAAACAGAGACTTTTGTCTTAAAAGAAAATCAACAATTTGAATGTGTTAATTAATGTTAATGCATGTAAATATGTATATCTTGTTATGATTTATTTTGTTCTTGATTCGGTAAATTCTTTTGCTTTTACAATATCTGCAAATATCAATTCAATCCCTGTTTTGAATTGCTCAAACTTCAAAACTAGAAAGAAAATGTTATGATTGTTCTCGACTGTATGAATTTAGATGTTACGCTTCGAGAGGATCAACCCACTGTTCTCATAGATAAAAGTTCAACTGAGGATAAAAGAAACTATGAGAAATAGGATCAATTCAACCACATGAATCTTATGATCATGAAACGTGCAACTCTGAAAACCTTTAGGGGTACTATGTCTAAAGAGGTTAATGCCAAGAAGTTTCTTAAGGAAATTAAAAAAAAATATATTAAACAATAAAAAGGTTGAGACAAAGAACTCTCCTATCAAGTCTTATTTTAATGAGGTATAAAAGTAAAAGGAACATAAGGGAGTACATTACAAAACTGTCTCATCTTACTTCAAAACTAAAAACACTAAAATTAGAGCTATGTGAGGACTTACTTGTACATTTAGTTCTAATATCTCTTCCTGCATATTACAGTCAATTTAAGGTTAGTTATAACTGCCAAAAAGATAAATACACTCTAAATTGGCTTATTTCACACTGTATGCAAGAAGAAAAAAATGATGAAACAAAAAAAATAAAAAGTTTTCACTTGGCAGTTACCTCTAAAGATAAATTTAAGAAAAGAAAAAATGATAAGAAAGTTGCAGTGAACCCTCTATTGCAAAAAAAACAGAAAAATTATCAGGATACAAAGTTATGTTGTTTCTTTTGCACGAGTGAGGGTCACATGAACAAGGATTATCAAATATCATACTTGGCGTGAAAAGAAAGGTACCCTTCTTACTTTGGTTTGTTCTGAGGTTAATTTAACTTCTGTACCCAAACACACTTGGTGGATGGATTCAGGTGCTATCACTCACATAAGTGTGTCTATACAAGGTTGCTTAAGTTGTCGAATGTCAATTGATGTTGAAAGATTTAGCTATGTAAGCGATGGCAAATCAGTTTATGTTGAGGCAATAGAGACTTTTAGGTTATTATTAAAGGCTAATTATTATTTAGATTTGAAAAAGACATACATTATACCGTCATTTAGACAAAATTTAGTTTCTATTTTTGTATTAGACAAATTTGGTTATTCTTGTTTATTTAAAAATAATGAGTTTAAGTTATTTCTTAATTTAAAACTTTATTGAAACTGGTTCTTTATCTATGGTCGATGACCTATATTTACTTAATATTGTTGCCTCATATCATGAAACCTTGCATTCAAGTTCACGTGGTACAAAACAAAAATTAGCTAATGAGAATTCTGTTTTATTATCGCACAAGCGCTTAGGTCACATTTCAAAACAAAGAATTGAAAGACTTATGGCAAGTGAGATTCTTGATTCTCGTGATTTCACCGAATTTCAGGTTTGTGTTAAGTGTATAAAAGGAAAATAAACAAACATAAGGAAAATATGTGCTGACAGAAGAACATACATTTTAGAACATATTTATACAAATATTTGTGGGTCATTTCTTATAGCTTCTTGAAATACTTAATAATATTTTATAACGTTCGTAGATGACTATTCACGTTATGGGTACTGTATTTAATTCATAAAAAATCTCAGTCACTAGATGTGTTCAAATCATTTAAGGCTAAAGTTGAAAATCAACTTGGCAAAAGGATTAAAGCCATCAAATCTGACTATGGTGGCAAATACTATGGTAGATATGACAGATTAGGTGAACATCATCCAGGACCATTTGCTAAATTCTTAGAGAAATATCGTATCGTCCCTAAGTACACCATGCTAGGCACTTTTAGCATGAATGGTGTTTTTTCTAATTACTTCATTTTTGTTGAATTGACTTGGCTAATAAGTAGTCTACATTCAATAAATCTCAATCATTAGATCAAAAATTTAATCATCACGTTTTCTCAAATTAAGTATCGATAGAAGGTGAAGGAAGTATTGTGCATCAGTAGCACTGTAACAGTACTGTAGCACAATTAGGGATGTAATCGGATCGGATTTAGATCTGATAACTGACTGAATCTGAAATCCAATTAATTCGGCATGTAGATTTGTATGATTACATATAAAAAATACATCAAATTAGCTATCTGTGTTACCTTCTTTTTCCATTCCATCAGACACTGCTAGCTTGTGAATCCAGTTTGGCTAGATCCAATAAGTTTAGATTCAGTAATAACTAGATCCGACCCGAGTTGGACACTTTTACAAACTTACAATATTGACACACCCAAAACATAAGTTTCATTAATTTTTTCTGGTTGATATGTTGTTACAATATTGACACAACCTGATAAGAAAACAAGGACCTCCTTATCTGAGTGTGCCTCTGCACATGGATGCCCTCCATGATTATCTGCTTTTGGACCCAACAACTGACAGACTGACAGACAAAGATGGAGGAAATCAGGTGCAGGGGCACGCATCAAAGTGTGCCATGTGATGGCACCTGAGCCTAGCTCTCTTAAAGGAGGGGGCTGGCACTACGTGGCACAGTGAATAGGTGTTGGTCCCTGATCACGGAATCTGATATCCTTAAAGGTGTCAATGAGTAAGATCTGGTTTAAATCTAGGTAAGACCAAACCCGGATCTGATTTATGCTTTTAGTACTGGGTTCAGTTTGGGGTCTAACCAGACCCATCATAAGAAAAACCATACCCGGGTCCTATATATATATATATGGATTACATGAACCAGAACCCACCATACCCAGTAAATAATAGTTTTTATCTTTTTTATATTAAAAATTTATGGATCTTAAATGGAACTCAGGTCGGGGCCTGGTCTTAATATGAAATTTCACAAACCATACCTGGCTCCATGTATTAATTGGACCCTTTGAGTCTGACTTAGATTCTAATTGGACATCAAACCCTAATTTACCCTAAAGGGTTCGGTACAGGTCCGTCCCACTCAAACCCGATCCATTGACACCCTGGCTATCCTCATTCAGTATATGCACTATTTCTTTATTTTGGGCCCTTTTTCTAATGGCTCCGGAAGTCGACTCCAACAAGTTCTTTACATAGGACCCGGAAATTGTTCAATATAATTCGGGTGAAACAGTGACCCAGTGATATTCGACTAGGACTGCCTAATGAATCTGGTCATCTGCTTGCACCCAAAGGTGCACTTGGATGGGCCTCTATTTGGCTAGAAACTAGATGGAATCGGTTGATATTGAAAAATCACCAATGCCAAATCCCTCGTTCTAAAGAATTTTGAGGGATTTGGCGTTCGGTGCAAAATTCGATCCAAAACCAGTTGAGACCTTGATCTGCATTGCAACCCCAACCATCTACTGACTTTTGTTAGGTCTGTCACTAATTAGCGTTTACCTCAAGCTTGAGGAGCATGGTAAGCTTATTAAATAAGGTCATTAATAAGGCCACTCAACAAGCCAGGCTGCTCGTGGCTCGGTTCAGTTTGGCTCGCACCAAAGCACATTTAGGCTTGTCACTTTGACTCACTATTCATTTTGCATAAACGAGTTGAGCGTGAAAGGAAGGTGTTAAGCTCAGCTCGTGCGAGCTTGTACACACATAATATATATGATTTAAGTGTAATAAAAAAAGTTATGTTACAAAAAACAGTGTAGAACAGTTGGTTCGAATCTTTTTGTTCTCACTCCATAAAACACAAGTATTTCTGCACAAGCCAGTGCAGACTTGGCTCATCTGGCTCGATCTTATAATCTCGACTCACCTAGAGACCAAGTCCGAGCTGGATCTAGAAACAAACGAGTCTAGCAAGCCAAAACTGTCTGTGTTCCATTCATTCTGCAGTATACCAGCCCTGATCATTAACAACCATAGTTCTGATTCAGTTAACATCTAACAACTTTTACAAGTGAAACGAGTATGCGAAATAATTTTGCCCCACACATCTTCAACTATTTTTTATTTTACATTTTAGTGACAGTTCTGATTGTCACTATAAATAAACTCAACAGTGACCGAGTGTAAACCGTCACAGTTTTTTCATTTTCTTTTGTGAATCCATAGCATCGAGGTGAAAAGATCAAAGTGCAATATGATTGCACAAATTTTTGACTCCAGATCGAGGTACATTTAAAAACACCCTAAAGTCAGTTAACATCCATTGCACGATTGGAGTCGAATCTGTCGTCATCACCCTAAAGTCTGTGCACGTCTCTATGGCGGAGTCCTGAGTCAAGACCACACAAACTGAAGACATTGAAAACAAAAAACAAATGGTTTGTTTGTTGCTTGGGCTTCAAGTGTTCCCATTATATAATTACAAAGATAATTTAGGTTGACTTGCTGGGTCCAGCACATATCCTATTTTAAGAAAATACAGTCATTTCACAAGCGAAGGGTGCCTATTTATAGGTGCATCAATCTCATCCAAGCATAGAAGAATAATTATAAATTCTTCCCTACTCAGATTTCCTTCTTCTTTCTACTGTATCTTTCTGTCATGGGGTTCTTCTCTTTGACATTGCTGCTCTTTTCTCTGTTATTAGGTGCATTGCCTGCATTAGCACAGCAATGTGGTAGTCAAGCAGGGGGTGCTGTGTGTTCAGGAGGGTTGTGCTGCAGCCAATATGGTTATTGTGGCAGCACCAGTGCCTACTGTGGAACTGGGTGCCAGAGCCAGTGCACTAGTGGCTTGAGTTCTTTCATTTCAGAGGCTATCTTCAACCAGATGCTGTTGCATCGGAATGATTCGGCTTGTCCTGCTCATGGATTCTACACTTACAATGCCTTCATTACCGCCGCTAATGCGTTTAGCGGCTTCGGCACTATAGGTGATGATGCCACTCGTAAAAGAGAAATTGCTGCCTTCCTTGGCCAGACATCCCATGAAACAACAGGTATGAGAAGATGAATAACCCCAACGGAAATATGGCTACACAACTTAATGAGGATTGCTAATCTTGAGTATGTGATGTTCAAGACTGATCCTTCTTTAACTGTCATCTTTTTGCATGAAACCATTGTGTAGATTTTTTTTCTTTCGTTTACCACAGAAAGAAACCACACTCAGGATTAGCAAGCTAGCGTCACTGTCGAATATTTTCCCTTTAGAAATCTGCAAAATTAGACATATCTTTCCATCGATCTTTTGTAATACAAGGACCAATATGACATTTGTAAATTCTTCATGCAGGTGGATGGGCAACTGCACCAGATGGAGCCTACTCTTGGGGGTACTGCTTTCTCCAAGAGCAAGGTAACCCAGGCGACTACTGTGTTGCCAGTACTCAATGGCCTTGTGCCTCTGGAAAGAAATACTATGGCAGAGGACCAATGCAAATCTCATAGTAAGACCTCTACTAAGTTTTCACTTCAGTTTTCTAATTGAAAATTAATTTTAGACAGGTTGAGAAGGTCAAAGTTGAGTAGGATACGTAACTGGAGTGATCGCCCTTCTAAATGCGGACACGTGTCTGTTCTTAAATGTTATGTCATTAACTTGGGATCTGCAAAATTCACTCGCTTGATAAGCGATTTATAATTGAAAAGCGTCTTTTTGTCTAGCTGATTAAATCCTTTCCCTTCAACCCTAGCGAGAAACTTTTAAGGAGACATCTATCGGCTTCCGATGGGGACAAGTGCTCGCCTATGTATATATATATATATATATTGTTATTGAGATCAATTGCAAAGTCTGGACCCATCATCGGTTGTTGGCCCCACAGCAGATAGGCTGTAACCCAAAGATTGTAGGTGTTCAGGTGCAGAAGCACACAAAAGTGTCATATCACAATGCACCTTGTCCTCCCTCTATATATTGGGATGGGTTCTATATATGCACACATTTTTCAAATTGGAACTGGTTCATAGACACCAAGACCAGTTTGGCTTCTCATCTATAGGCCTTATCTCTTAATGTCAGTAATGGTATAGCTAAAAAAAACTGCCTAAAACATTATCTGTTTCAATTTTGCAGCAACTATAACTATGGGCCTGCTGGGGTAGCAATAGGGTATGATTTGCTGAACAACCCTGATGCAGTTGCTACCGATCCAGTAATTTCATTTAAGACAGCCATATGGTTTTGGATGACTCCTCAATCACCAAAGCCTTCACCACACGCTGTCATCACTGGGCAATGGACTCCTACGTCTGCGGACACGGCTGCAGGGAGACTTCCCGGCTACGGTGTAATCACAAACATCATCAATGGAGGCCTGGAATGTGGCCATGGAACTGATTCCAGGGTTGCAGATCGGATTGGGTTCTACAAGCGGTACTGTGACATACTTGGGGTGAGCTATGGCAGCAACCTTGACTGCTACAATCAGACATCCTTCGCATAGTAAGACCTCATAGTGAAGGCGGGAGCACCGATTTGGATAGTCCATATGACTTAGGATAAATAATATCCAACAACTCCTTGCTGCTTTCAGTAGCAAACTCTAATAACAGTTCGCAATAAGAATATTATCTCTCTCTCTCTCTCTCTCTCTCTCTCTCTCTCTCTCTCTCTCTCTCACACACACACACACATACGGCCACATCATAAAAGGTGCAAGCGTACGTAGTGACAAGAGTTTAAAATGCCATGCAATTCATCTGCCATGGGATGTGACTCTAAACCATGTGTTCAATCAAGGTGTACCATAACCATGTGGAGTTTGAAACTTGGCATTTGAACCAAATTTTTTCATGATTATACTGTCTTAAGACAATATGGAGTTTGAAGGAAAGATGCTATTTCTCACAAGATTTCATTGTTTTATGTGTAACTTTGTAGGGCATCCTAGAGTTTTTTGGCATCTCCAATTTATATTTTGGTCAAAGCTATGCATTCCATTTAATTATCGAACTCAATGCTTCATGAAATTCTGTGCAATCCAGCACCACCTAGCAAATGACTACATATCTCACTCTAAAACAAAAGCAAGAATCAACCAATTTCTCAAAACTAAACAAATCATACAGAAGATGGCCCACTCGCCTACTTTAAGATGAGTTTATTCGAACACGGTCCATCTGCCGATTGATCGTCCATGGTGGTGTCCAGCTAGAGAGAATGGAAAACAGAGAGGAATGGTCGTTCCTCTTTGGAGAAGGATATACAATTTAGTTTCATAGTGAATTTGGGAATGCAATTAGTCTTCACAGATTCCAACTTAATAGCAACTTATTCTCCTGTTTGAATATTAAGGCCTAGATAAAGCTCACCGAAAGATCTGCTTCTGATCTTCATGCAGAGCCAAAACATGCCACCAATCACATGCTCCATATCTCTGTTGAAAAAAAAAAACTCACGCAGATATCTCGAAACACCTAAACACTCCTTTCCATGTGCATTCTCCATTCGAATTCAAACCGGAAACCCTAAATTTTCACCACCAACAATTAGAAATCCTAATTCCACAAAAGACTCCTCAATTCCGCCAACCAACAATCAAGGTCATAAAAATATTGCACATTTTTTATGTTCTGCCGCTTGAGCACCCTCCACCTTTTCCATAACAGCCTGTCAACTCTGGGGTCCAACTGCAGATGGTGGGTGCTTAAGTGCAGCAGCACATTTGAAATGTACAATGTGATTTTCTGACGGGAGTTAACCTGCATCTATGATGTTTCGAGAATGATTGTAGGAAGATAAAGATGAATTTGAGAAATGAAACAAGGCAGGGGTGGATTTGTCCATCAGTGATAGGATAAGAGGATGATTATGGAAAAAACCCAAAAAACATGTTCCCTCACTTGATTTTGTTCCTTTAATTTATCATTAAAGTCTACCTTGGATGTAGAAGTGTACCAGAAAATGTTCATATGGACTTTGTGTTTAACAAACTATGAAAATCCTTCTCTCGTGGTTGTAAGAGTGATTCCCATTTAACTCATTTCTCACATTGCAAGCAACATGAGACAATGAGGTATCAAAATTCAAAATCACTTTTGGCATCATTTTTTCCACTCTCGAAATGACGTTATCCACCTTGTGATTTGAAATTACATGATTTTAGTTCACACTAGATGAAATGACGTGACCTTGAATCACATGAGAATAGCAAAGGTGGCCCTAATTGTGGAACCGCAAAATTTTTTAAAGCAAAAAGAAGGGGTTTCAAGAGAAAAATTTATTAAAGGATCTGAAATCCATATATGAATTTTAGAAATTGTGGGGTATGTTCTTCAAGGTTACGTACTTTTCTTCCTCCAATGAGAAGAGATCAGTCAAACCAGGAGCTCCAAATCTTTGTTTCGGGGTGGCAGCTCACGAGTGTTCGTACCTCGTATGAGAATTCTATACGAAAATGCGAGCTCGATGGCAAGAGTCATCAAAGATAAGGAAAAATATGAAAATAAAGAAATATACAAATGTTAAGGCTTTCAACAATTAGTAAACAAAATGAGCAATAAGGAAAACCGAATTTTCACCTTCGGGCTTATGTAACTTGTCCTATGTTGTTGATGAGCATGAGAGAACAAAAGTGACACTTCAGCTAGGCACGGGCTCCAAAACGAGATCAGATAAGAGACCTAAGACCTAGGCTAAGCTAAGTAGGTTCAACTTGGCTAGTCGTACAGAGATTTTTGGCAAAGTAGGATTGTAGCTAGGGTTTTGGACTCCATATACTAAAATAGGAGGGTGCCTCCCTATTTTATAGTTTTTTTGATGGATCCAAATACATTTGTTACATATTTGAGATCTGTTATTTTGGATCCAATTCATATTCTAATGAACGACTCCTAATGAACAGCTTTTTAACGATGGGTTAAAATTTATCCAAAGCATGTTACCTAAAATAGGAGATTAATTTTTATAAAAAGGTTTTGAACTCGGAATATTCCATTTTGACTTGCCGATGACATATTTTTTGAAGCTAGTGAAAACTACTGACAACAATTGTTGTGACGTCAAATGTTGCAGACGACAAAAGTGATTTGTCATCAGCGACAACTGATGATGATGACGACTGTTGGGTACGGGAACAACCTAGGATACAAGCACTAAAGACAATATGCTCGCAAAAAATGAACTCATCAAGTAGTCAAGCACATAACAAGATAATTGAACAACGAGCTTAGACCAATATTCAAAGTAAGTTTTATGAACAATCTTCAGCCAATAATCAAATTGTAAATTCAATATCCAAGGCGTTAACAACCCTTGTTCCTCACTGCCTGTTGGGCAGTCAATAGCTTCGGTTATCAAACCCAAAACAATTAAACTAAGTCACAATGCCAGACTAATATAAGGCATAGAATTTAGACATGGGACCGATAGCCAGCATCAATGGATAGGCAACGCTTTGGGCATCCAAGGAGGGTTGCACGAAAATTAACAGTGACAACACTGAAAAATAAAAAGAAAAGAATGTCCAAAAACTTAACCGGTTGGGATCAACAGGGTCGTTGGGATGTTTCACCAAACAATTGGTGTGCGTGAAAGATTATGTACCAGCAAACAATTTGGGAACAACACTTGGACCAGATTATATACCACAAAAAATTCATGAAAGATCAATATC
Source organism: Nuphar pumila (assembly GCF_984573655.1). NCBI lineage: Eukaryota > Viridiplantae > Streptophyta > Magnoliopsida > Nymphaeales > Nymphaeaceae > Nuphar > Nuphar pumila. Next base: position 64,946 of record NW_028323178.1, on the reverse strand, counting down.
CCTTTCCTAAACAACAATACTAAGAAGGCATTCATACATTTCATTCCACTTAAACCAAAATAAAGTTGTATAATAGTTGGCTAATATAACAATACATGTTTTGATAAAAAACGGTCCAATCAAACAATATAATAAACGACCAAAAAGAGAAGAAAGTTAAACAAGCATAGCTTGGGCGATGGAAAATGTTGGCAAAGATTCAATCCTCACACCTTCCTTCAACAACACGCGGATGGACCGGTCCAATAGTCGACGTCTGCAATTCAATGACAGTCCACACTCGACGTTGATCTCCCAAAGAGCTGAAGTTGATGGGGGCAGACACTACTCAATCGATTTCTTAATTGGCGATTTCACAATAACCAAGAAAGAAGGGTCCCCTTCTTCTTCACTTTGCTGACTAGTTACAGGCAGCATTGGAGACGAGGAACAACATTCTTTTTTTGGGGGACTAGGGTTGCCACCCCTGGAGCCAATAAGAGGGATCCAGGGTCCAACAACTATTTTTAGATCCAATGAGCTCTCTTAGTTCCCAACAACTATTTTTGGGAACCCAAGGAGATCCAAATAGTAATGTACATAAACATACCCAAATCCAATACAGAAAAATCTACTAAGACAAACCACTACACCCATCAATAGTCACTACAAGAAAAAAGCGGATTAGCGACGAACGCTATCCGTCGTTAATCCATCGCTAACGTGTTTAACGATGGATTAACGACGGAAATCGACCGTCATATAATCTTGGTCGCTAAAATACAACATAATTTATATGTCGTCAATCCGTCACTAATTAGTGATGGATAATGTTTGTCGCTTAACTGTCGTTAAATAAGGATAGGTTTAGTTTTGCAAAGAAATGTATCCCGTCGCTAAAATTTAATGATGAATATGTATCTGTCACTAATGTTCATCACCAATTGAGAAAGGGATTAGCGACGGATTAAATTCTATCATAAAACATTGACTGATTTAAATTGGCAACGAATATTAGCGACAAATATTATCCATCGCTAATCCGTCGCAAATTTAAAAAAAAAATAAAAAAGTTTTTGAAATATAAATATCGATAAGAATTTCTCGTTATATAATTTATATAACCTGTATATAAAAAATAAAGTACACATAAAAAATACATATACAAAGCAGGTGAAACAAATTTAACACAAGTTATAAGTTGCAGTACAGTCCTTGCCAAGTTCTAATTAGTTACAAGTACGTGAAATAAATTAAACTGAGGAATCTAATCCTTGCCAAGATTTGGAGCATCATCCTCTTTATTGTCTCTATCTGCCCCTCCATCCATGCCTTTATCAGCTCCTCTACGTTGATCATCTCCAGCATCCTACAAGAAAACCGAAATGTTAGTATTGATAAACAAAATATAATGAAATAAATTATATGCAATGCACCTAGTCTAATACAATCAAAGTAAATGGCTGAATGACACATAAACCAGCAATAAAGTGAAGGACAATAACAGAATTTAGATATGTGTTCTAAGACTGAAAAAAAAAATCATAGTGATTCAATCATGCAGATATGTGTTCTAAGGTTGTCAAGAAAATGTCACAGTGATTCACGGATGCATATAATGTTTATAAGGTTGTCAAATAAATGTGTTATGTATCACAATCATGCATATATATGTTATAAGGCAGTCAAAAAGCTTTCATAGTGATGAAATCATGCTTATATGTGTTCTAAGGTTTTCAAAAAACTTTCATAGTGATTCAATCAAGCATATATGTGTTCTAAGGCAGTAAAAAAATTTTATAGTGATTCAATCATGCATATATGTGTTCTAAGGCAGTAAAACAATTTCATAGTGATGAAATCATGCTTATATGTGTTCTAAGGTTGTCAAAAAACTTTCATAGTGATTCAATCATGCATATATGTGTTCTAAAGTTGTCAAAAAACTTTCATATTGATTCAATCATGCATATATGTGTTATAAGGCAGTCAAAAAACTTTCATATATGCTAATATCATGCTCATATGTGTTCTAAGGTTGTCAAAAAACTTTCATAGTGATTCAATCATGCTCATATAGGTTCTAAGGCAGTAAAAAATCTTTCATAGTTATTCAATCATGCATATATGTGTTTTAAGGTTGTCAAAAAACTTTCATATTGATTCAGTCATGCATATATGTGTTATAAAGCAGTCAAAAAACTTTCATATATGCTAATATCATGCTCATATGTGTTCTAAAGTTGTCATAGTGATGAAAGAATGCTTGTATGTGTTCTAAGATTGTCAAAAAAATTTATAGTGATTCAATCATGCATATATGTGTTATAAGGCAGTCAAAAAATTTTATAGTGATGAAACAATGCTTATATGTATTCAATCATGCATATACTAGCTTGAAATCTAATGACATAAAACAAATTACATGAATCTTTATACCTGACGGGCACTTGAGCTCATGTTGAATTCAGACGAAGTTTCTCTGTCCCAAAAAAAGTTGCATAACTCATTATGGACAAGGTTGAGAATGACTTCATGTAAAAAGTTATGCATTTTGTCCTCAAGACACTGACAGACACCATCCAAAGATATAACAGGGTCAATCGGACGGTGAGAGTTGATGCTGGCAGGAAAAACTCTCAGAGCCCTTGTTGTAGGAGGCAACGACTGGTGTGATGTTCATGTTACTCTCAAACCTAAACACACGACCTTTTGTGGATTCACCTGTTACAGTCACCCATGCTGCAGGATCTAAAGGTGGATGAGTAGAGTTATCGCCATATCGCTCTACCATCTGTTGCTCGTATGACTCCTACAAAGTAATGATTACAATATAAATTAAAAATTTCAATGTTTATGATATTGTAATTCATAGTAACTTGTATATTATAATGTTTATTAATACAATAAATACATACCGATGTCGTTCTTGCCTTCTCTGATATAAACTCTCTTATGCTCTTACGTTTATGTGTTTTAACAAACACATCCTTGTAAGGCACAATGCCTCCTTTTTCTGCTTCCTGTAAGGTTAAATGATAAAAAAATCAATTAAAAAGTATGCAGAAATACTTATAAATTGGACAATATATATATATATTAATGAGTTATCATTTTCTTCAGGTGGCTCCCAAAAGTCCTAGATCTATCTGTGTGTAGTTGGGCATCTTCACTCGGTTTTGTGCAGCTTTTGCTGAGCGGTTTCGAAATTCATTGCTCGCCCACTTGTCGCACATTTCCTCCCAATAATCTCTCCTGACGGTAGAAGGGCCATGGCCCTTCCACTACAGTGGATCATCTATCCCTCTAGCTGCTTTTATTGTTGCAGTATTCATATTATGCAGCATGTTGGTAAATCAATTGGCAACCAACCACCTTTTGCCACACTATCCTGGCGTTCTTCTCCTCGTTCGCAGTCGCGAATTGATGCGAAACCTAAAAATACTTTCAGAAAGTTAACACACATGACTATAACAAAAAATTAAATATGAAACACATTAGTTATAATAAACGATTGCATACCATGAATGATGACAATAATTGTCCAACACCTCCTTCGAGTACTGTTTTCATTAAGCGATCAGTCCTGAAAAAAGCTGCAGTACTGACTTTCTAATTTTTTATACTACTTCTTGTAGCTCGAACCTTGCGTTGCACATGAATTGATACACATTAACAATCGACTATCGATATACACTCTTTATAAGATAAGTATTGGACAAATGACAATGAAATACTTATAGTCGACTATCGATATACACTATTTGAATGAGTCAGCGTATGTCAGACTGAGAAGACCCTGTATCCGGCGTTGTCTCGTGACATGTATGAATAGATGGTGTAGGTGGGTCATGTGTAGACGAAACATCACCTATAGAAAATTGAGTTAGAAATTCACACAATGCACATTGAAACTAATCAAGTATACAATTAGTTAAATGATATACCTATCAAAGTAGCCTGTGAAGATGAAGGCTGAGACTAGCTACCACTGGGTGCTCGACCACTATGACCTACACGAGCCATATCTATATCATCATGGATACATAATCAAATTGAAAACAACTTCATGCAATATATTCAAATCATTGCATTACATTGCAATATACTTAAATAATTCAAATCATTTACATCAAATCATTGCAATACATTGCAATGATTTACATCATTCACATCAAACATTGCAATACATTTAAATCATTCATATAAAACATTGTCATACATTCAAATCATTGCAATGCATTTCAATATATTCAAATCATTTAAATCATTCACATCAAACATAAGGTATGTATTACAAAATGTATTTCACTAGCTCGAGTATGCTTCATCATCACTTATTTGACTTTCATATTCTTTTTCTTCCTCTTTTTTCAGTTCGTCCTCTTCTTCTTCATTGGACGCCCATCCACTTAGTATATCATTTGGATCACATTCTTTCATATGTATGTCATCGGACAATGGAGATGTCACATGCAGATCATGTGTGACATCGTGACCATAAGAGAAGTTATACATATCATCTGATTAATAGTAATCACCCTCTTCAAAAATCTTGTCTTCCTGTAATTGATCATACTCGAGGTATAGTTTAGACTTCACCTTGCAAACTGCTCACCATTCATTTCTATCTGAATTTCTTGTATTCGGATATGAAGTATAGTAAACTTGTTGAGCTTGCGATGCTAATATGAATGGTTCATATGTTTCAAACCTTGATTTATGATTCACCTCCACAACACCTGAAGCTTTGTTGACTCTTGTTGTTGTGGGATCAAACCAATGGCACTTGAATAAAGTTACCCTGTTATTTATACCTAAGTAAGTCAACTCTATTATTTATTCTATAACACCATAGTAGTCAAGTTCATTTTCACTGTAACTGCAACCCTTAACACATACGCCACTATTGTTTACACCGTAGTCTTTTATATAGAATCGATAACCATTTACGATGTATCTGTTGTAACATTGCACAACTTTGGTCGGACCATTTTATAAATCACGTATTCCTTGGTCCTTAACATCACCATGACGGACCTACAAGCATAAACAATGACTGTAATTACGACCAATTAAATAACATATTATTGTTTACATAGAAAGAATGCATGTCATCGTCCTTACCAACTCTTTCAACCATACCACAAACTTATTTTCACGTTCTTTTTATAATTCTGAATCAGTGAGATGGGGAAGTTCTCTTCGCAACTCTAGATCAAATCGTCTGCACTTAACAAATAATTATATTACAGAACCATATAGGTAGAGAACTTAGTATAACATATTATGTATACTTACTCGATGTAGGGGTCAATCTTTAAGCAATTAAAAAGAATATAGATTTGTGTTACATCTTGCTCTCGATCTTCCAAGAGTCTTGACCAACAACTGCCAAAGGCATTCTCAATTCGTTTAAATATCGATAGTTTGTTAGCCACAATAATTTATTCTCTATCATCATTACGAGGTAGGCAAGTGTAATGTGTTGGAATGTGAGGCTCAAAGTACATAGATGAGAAATTTGAAATCTCTTCTAAAGTGTACGCCTCACAAATTGAACCTTCAACTCTTGCTTTATTCTGAACCTTTTTTTTGAGATCAAACATGCATCTGTCAATAATATACATCTCATAATACAATAAATTTCTAATAGTATTAGAGAAAAAAAAACTTTCAAATGGGTACATCCACCGATATTACACAGGACCACCAACCATAAGTTCATATGGCAAGTGTATGATCACATGTTCCATAACGTCGAACAAATGTTGGAGGAAATATCTTCTCTAGCTGACAAATAGTAGTGACAACAAAATCCTCTAGATTTTTTACCTCAGTTACTATAACTTTTGATGCATACAATGTTCTTAAAAATTGACTCAACTCGGATAATACCCCTCATATAGGTTTGTCTAACATGTCATGTAATGCTAGGGGAATCAACTGTTGCATGATAACATGACAATCATGGCTCTTAAACCCATATAATTGTCTCTCGTCTATCTTCACATCCCGAGCAATGTTAAAGACGTATCCATATGGAAATCTCAATTGTCTCAATCACTGGCATATCTGCTTTACTTGATTTGGTCCAAGCACATACCTTGCTTTTGGTTTCAGTACTTTTCCATTATACTCTTTGAGTTCCAATTCTGGTCTTTTACATATTACTTTTAAATTCATACAGGCCTTCGGATTATCCTTCATTTTTCCTTTAACATTCATTACTGTATTGAACACATTATCAAACACATTTTTCTCTACATGCATCACATTTAAATTATGTTGTATCAATAAGGTCGACCAATATGGTAGTTCCCAAAATATAAGTTTCTTTGTCCAATTATGATCCTTCCCAAATCCAAGGAAGGGCCTCATACTATGGGCATCTATCAGTCCATATGGAAAGTATCACAATCGTCCTAAAATCTCGATGCCAGACAACCATGTAGGTGAACCTTCTATTTCAATTGTGCCTGCTTTGAACGCATTCCTTTGTTGTCAGAACAAATGGTCGTTAGGTAGAAATTGATGGTGACAATCAAACCAACATGACTTTCTTCTATGCGTCAATCTAAAAGATTATGTATCCTCTATGCAGTACAGACACGCCAACCTCCCATGTGTGCTCCAACCAGATAACATACTATATGTAGAGAAGTCACTAATTGTCCATAGAACAACAACATTCATATTAAAGTTTTGTTTTTTGTGGGCATCTGTTATCATTGCAAAATTTTACTTTTGCAAGTCAAACTGATCTTTGAAAAAAAAATTGAAAATAACTCACCTCTGTTTTAAGATGCAGGATAATTCCGAAGAATGGAACTCGTCTGTCGGTATGAGGTTCAACCATTCTTGGCACCATAACCAGGGATAATTGAACCAAGGATCAACCACGTGCTTTGCTTTGCTCAACCATCTAAATTGATGTTCTATTCCTAAATGTATAAAGAATCAGGCATGTACTATGACTTAGAAAGATTTTGATTTGAAAAACATGATGTACGCTTGAAATACTTTAAAATATTTGGAACAGGAGACACCTTAAAAATCGTGAACCATGTTGAGAGAAAGAAAATTGATTTCTGAAGAAATCTTGATATTTTAGGAAAATCAGTTTTTAAGAGAACTCAAAATGACATAGAGAAAATAGATTTCTTTGAATTTAAACTTTGAAATCAAGAATATTATAACTTGAAAAATCGATTTTGAGATTTAGAAAAGCATTTGAAAATCCCTTGAAAATCGTTTTTAATGAAAAAGAAACCTTAATGTTTTGGGAAAAATAAATTTTTGAAAAAAATTCTGGACAACTTTGAGAAATCGATTTTTTTGAAATTGGATTCTTGATTTGATCAAAAAAAGGCGCATGTAGCCTTCTAAAATCCTTTTCATGATGCATTCTAACCTAGATGATGAATGAATGCTATCTTGTGAAAATATTCTTTTTGAAGAAATTTTGAGAAAATTATTTGAAAAAGGAATTTATGTGCCTTATAGAATTTCCATAGAATAAATTCTCTACATATCCCTGACTATGGCCACGAATACGTATGGAATATACTTCATTTGATTCTAAAGGGAGAAAAATATTTAGAAATTCTTGAAATATGCGATGGTTTTTTAAGATAGCCTAAGAGTGTAGGCCGATTGTGGCTTAGAAAAAGATGATAAATTTGGGTTTCGTTCGTATTCTAACTATTGCCACAAATACGAAACCCAACGAGTTTATCAACTCCTTAGAATCTAGTGCACATGTCATTCGTGTAGACCATTGTGAGTTTGAATATGCATAAATCATCATTCATCACACACTAACATCATTTATTGAAAAATAAACTATATGCAATGCAACCCTATTCTAAGCAAAAAAAGTAAATTCTTATTCTAGATTTACATTTAATTTACATTACTAATTGAATTGAAATAAAAGAAAATACAGTCTTGAATATCCCTGCAAAAATAGAAAACTTGTTAGTGAAAATATGTCAGGTTTTCTGGATTTATCCAATAATATCTAGAAATTACTAGATTTATCTGGATATAAGTATTTTTTCATGTTTCCCTAAGATAAACATAATAAAAGATGATATAAAATTGAGTAAATAATAAAAATAAATAACTTTAAAATTTAGAATTTGGAGAAAATGACAAAATTATCCCTAAAAATAAGACTATGGCCTTGAAATTAGGGTTTTTAGAAAAGATTTTGGTAAAACTTTGGATTTAGGGCTCAAATAGATTCAAATAAACACCAAATCGGGGGTGAAGCACTTTAGCATAATTATAAACAAGATAAAACCCTAAAAATTTGAAAAACATGCATAAAAATTCGAAATATTACAAAAAGAGCAATTTTTTACAGTGTTTTACTTGAACCGGGACTCCGTGGGCATCCTCTTTTTTGTAGTTTAATTAAATAAAGCCTCAAACGAATCCCAAAATTAACAAAAATAAGCATATACACTTTTGATAACCCTAAAATTAAACTTAAATTAAAAAATAGAATTTTTGAAGTTATTCTAATACGAAAATTGAATAAAAATGAAAAAAAATACGTGAGATACACAAACTTGCATACTCGAATATGGTATCAAACTACCATAAAAATTTGTAAACTATTACACAAAGATACTAGACAAAATAATAAAGATTTTTCTATTTTATAGATTTGAAAAAGCATCTCTAGTTAGGGAGATATCCCTCCTGCAATATGCGCTTAATTTTGGCAAACACGTAACAACTCAAAAATAGGCAGTTTTGATTTTGGTTTAATTAAAAATAACAAACAGTATTCAAAAATTACATAAATGAGACTGATAAAATTAGACATGTTGTTGAATCCATGACTTTTTATGGATCATCAATCAGATTTTCGGTTAGGGTGGTACGATTCACGTAAGTTGGCCTAGGGTTTGAATAATACGTAACAACTTGATAGAAACAGATTATGATTTCTGATAGAGGAAAAATATCAAACCATGGAAAAATAGAAAAATTTAATAGGAAATACTAGACATCAAAACCAAAACTATTGCAACTTACAGATCATCAATCAGATCTCTAACGAGGGAGATATTGCCTTGGCAAGTTATTCCTAAATCCACATAGCGAATTCATGGTTTAAAAAATAAACTTGGTTTTCTGTTTTTTTGACAGGGTTCCAGAACCCAATATAACCCCATTTTTTTACAGGAAATCGCTGGCATATTCATGGTTTAACCCTAAAATAATCAAATATTTTTGCCAGAAAACAAACATGAAATAACATTGTTCTCGTGTGCCTGGAATAAAAAACGCGTATTATCTAAAAAGCACATGAATAAACCTAATTTAAACATGCAAAAACCATAAAAAATATAAAATATGCATCGAATCATATTTTGATGTTTGAACATGTAAAATAAGCATTGACATGATAAAATAAATAAAAAAATTTAGGAAAATCATGGTTGAATTTTGATTTAGCCATTAAAAGAGAGATTTGACCCATCGAACGGTAGAATCTTGGTCTTTTTTTGACGTTTAATAAAATAAATGAACTATAAATGATTTCAATGGATCAAAAACTTGTAAAAACCATGGACGATCAGTAGATCATCGTCTTAGGTCATAGAGCATGGATTTTGAACAAAAAAAATAAAGAAAAGCTCACACATGGGGGCGACAATGGTGAAAATCAATAAAAAAATAAAATAAAACAAAAAGAAGAAGAGAAGACTCACCTTTGTTGCAGCAATGGAGGGAGAGGAAGAACTTGGAGGACAGAGGGAGCAACGAAAATTTTTGAGAGAGGGAGCAACAAAAAATACAAAAATGTTTATATAAGGATAAATAGAGGATGACATAAGTAAGCACATTTTTCTAAAAAAAAAAAGCATAGATAACCTAGAAATCTAAAAAGATAGAAAGAAGCTTTTCTACTGTAGAGGCATGGATGATTCAATAAATGAAAAAGAATGTGAATAGCAAAAATATATTTGTTAAAAAGAGCTTTTTACTTGCCTGATATTTGAGAGAATTGAGAAAATTATGCATGATACAAATGTTTGTGGGTATCAGCACTGGAAACCCTCACGAGACCTTACTCGTCCACTAGGGTAACCTAGGGGTTTAAAGGGCTTATTGCATATGCTAAATACAACTATGATTCTCACGAAAGTGAGTTAGGAAATTTTACTTTGGTTTTTACATTCTTTAGAACATAGTTTTTAGCTTTCACTTTACTTTAGGATTAGTGTTTGCTCAAGGACTAAGAATAATAAGCATGGGGAAATTTGATATTGCATGAATATGCATTTATTTTATCATATAAATCATGTATTTAAGTATGTTTTATTGGTTTATATTTTATTCTTATGATGTTTCAAGGTTAAAGAAGTCACAGTTCGAATCGTGCAGATTTCAGAGTTTAAATGAGGAAATTATGGCCGTTTTATGATTCTAAACCGAATCCCAAGGCAATTCAGACCTTGATCCAGTCTTAAACACATTAATTGTATTATGGATCCAATGCCAATGTGTTCAGCAAATGTTAAATCCCAAATCCATTTCATAAATTCTTTAAAACCCTTTTTAAAAATAGTGCCACCCCCTTTTTAGAATTTTTTATTAGTTAGGTACTAAAATGTAAATAAGAAAACTTTAGGTAGTTAATTTATAATTGTTAATTAAACCTAATTTTTTAGTTTAACTAGCACTAATGGGCTGGAGTGAAGGGCATCTTAGCCCATTTCAAGCCAACTACATTCCTTCATTTCCCCTTCTTTCTCCTTTTCAAGTAATTTTTGCATTGCTTTCTTGTTTTCTCTCTCCTTTCTCTTCTTCTTCTTCTAAATCAACAATGGAGGAGTACTTGGAGCCAAATCTGGAGTGGAGTTGCATACATTTACAAGGTTGATGATCAATCAAATTCACTAGATCTAAGGTATGGTGAGTTTTCCAATCCCTCATTTTTTCTTAATTCCCTATGAATTCTCTTTATTTTTTCTTGTCTTTCTTCTTTGATTTCTTTTGTTCATTTTGAAATTTGTTTGTTGCAATTTCTCTTTTGCTATATTTTTTTTTTGTTCTTAAGAAAATCTAAAAACAAGATGGGGATCTATTCTTGATTGATTTTAATTCAATTAGAGCATTAGATCAATCCATCTAATAGATTAGATTTTAATTTCTATAATTTAATTCTTGTTTATTTATTTTTTTTTCTAAACTTAGATTAGTTAAATAGATAGATTTGATTCCAAGAATTTAGAATTGATCATTCTTTGATCTAATTCAATAGATTAAAGTGTCAAATTCTAGAATTCTAAAATTTCATTTTTCTTGATTTTTTTGTCCTTTTGTTTTTAGTGTATCTAGAGATTTTGGAATCCAAATCATGATTCATAAATTGGATATGATTTGTGCTTAAGTCTAGTTTCTCTTTAAAAAAATTCAGCATGATCGGAGTCTGATTGATGTTTCGTTTTGAGCTTTTTTTTTGCCATATATTTTGGCATCTTTATTTTCTGCAACTTTTATTTTTTGCATTTTTTCTAGTTTTTGTTATATCTAGAGTTTTCAGAATCCAAATCTAAATTTGTAAAATGGATTGGATTCATGAATGAATCTAATTTCTGTTGTGAATTTTTCATTAATTTTTAATCTATTTTGCTAGACTAAATTTGTTAAATTGTGGAAGCTATCAGAAGTTTTGACAGCAATTTCCAGATTTTGGGAGTTGTTGTTCATTGGTTAATAATCAAGTTCTACTTTAAATTTTTTAATTCTGTAAATTGGATCCTCTTCATTAATGTTTTGAGAATATATTTGGAAAGAATGTGGAGTATTGGAATCCAATTGCTTTTTGATTCAATCAAATTACAAAATCCTGTTCTGATAAGAATTTATGCAATATCTAGTAGCAAAATTGTAATTTCAAGTAGAAGTTTAAATTAGAGTAGATTTTGGATTTCGTGTGTTTTTGTATTATTTTTGCTGGAGGTGGTGCCATTTGCTGATTTCATATGATTGAAATGAAGTAAATTTAAAGTTAAAGTGAAGAAGCAAAGGTGGAAAAGCTCCATTTTTAGTTTTTTTTTTCGTATTTTCAATTCTTAGTTAATTGGAGTCTTTTTTGTCACATTTGAATTTTGTAATTAATTTCAATTTCAGCATCATTTGATATTTCTAATAATTATTTAATTCTTATGTTGTAAGTACTTTTAATTAGTTTAATTTTCCTTTTTAAGGCAATAAATAGTTAGCATTCATGGAATACGAAGTTGTATCAAACCGTTCCTCGTGTTCGATCCCCGTTCTCACTAGTTGTGAGAGTTGGATTTTTTTAATTTGGTGACCAACTTTCATAAACTCTTTTCATAAAAACATCTTTTAAAAATACACTTTCAAAGTGCACACCAAGCAACAATATCTGCGTGAAAAGTTCATACGATTTGCTTGCATCTCATGGGATGAAAATCACAAGCAATTCTATCTCGTATATGCCTGCTTGGCCTCAAATGAAAAACCTTCTCTCGTGGATGTAAGCATGAGACAATGAGGTAGCAAAAATTCAAAATCACTTTTGGCATCATTTTTTCCACTCATCATATGATTCAAAATGACGTCAATGATGAACAATTTTTTTTTTATGACGAGGAACCCTTGCAGAGAAGGGTGAGAAAACCCCGGGTGGAGCTTCATGACCACCTTGCTTTTCAAGCTACTGACACACTCGTGCACCAGCGGGGTTTGATATCCCCTGTCTTCAATTCAACACCTTCACAACCACCCACTGGCCACGCGGGTAGTCAATGATGAATACAAAATACCTCCATGCTATATATATTGTAGAATATCCCTTCAAGCCAAACTCGATATTGAAAAAGAAGATTGGTCTGTTATTAGATAATTTTCAAGTGCTGTTACTGCCACTGTCATAGTCTGGCCGCAATTAAATATTAAAGATGTTAAATATCTCACAAAAAAAAAATGAATGAATGGCTGTGGAAGCATATTAAAATTTGTTTTATGTAATCTAGAAAATGATGTTAATTTCTTCCAAATTTATCATGCTTCCAAATTTACTACATATAAAAGACGGGTCAGCTGGGTTGGGTCCGATATCCAAGAAAACTTGCATTCCAAAACCGCCCCACATATTGCTCGGGTAGGGTTCGGGTCAACACAAATAGTAATTAGGTAAAAAAAAAAAAATTATGCACATACTCCGGTTCTGGATTTGGAGTAGGTATTGCCTTTTCCCCATCCGACTCCGTGAATCTGAATCCCATTAGGATAGATCACAGAAGATCGGATTCAGTAATGCCTAGATCCATCCAGAGTATGACCCGCCTACAATATTAAACACAATACGCTAGAGAGAGAGAGAGAGAGAGGTGATGTCATGTACAACTTTTGTTTTTAATTACTTCATTTTTATTGAATTGACTTGGAGAGGTGATGTTATCCACAAATTTTTTTTTTCTAATTACTTCATTTTTATTGAATTGACTTGGCTAATAAGTAGTCTACATTGAATAAATCTCAATTATTAGATCGAAAATTTAATCATCACGTTTTCTCAAATTAAGTATAGATAGAAGGTGAAGGAAGTATTGTGCATCAGTAGCACTGTAACAGTACTGTAGCACAATTAGGGATGTAATCGGATCGGATTTAGATCTGATAACTGACTGAATCTGAAATCCAATTAGTTTGGTATGTAGATTTGTATCTGAATCTGAGACGGAAATGAATCCTAATTAATCCAATTAATTCGGCATGTAGATTTACATATAAATCTGAGACCGAAATGAATCTGAAACCAAACAGCCTGTGTGTCAACCTGATTACATATAAAAATACATCCAATTAGCTATCTGTGTGTTACCTTCTTTTTCCATTCCATCCGACTTTGCTAGCTTGAATCCAGTTTGGCTAGATCCAATAAGGTTAGATTCAGTAATAACTAGATCCGACCCGAGTTGGACACTTTTACAAACTTACAATATTGACACACCCAAAACATAAATTTCATTACATTTTCCGGTTTGATATTATGTTTCTACATGGATAGCTTGGTTGCTCAACCTGATAAGAAAACAAGGTCCCACCTGGGGTTTTCCTTTCTTCGTTCCAAAAAAAACAACCCGGATCTGATTTATGCTTTTAGTACTGGGTTCAGTTTGGGGTCTAACCAGACCCATCATAAGAAAAACCATACCCGGGTCCTATATTTATATGGATTATATGAACCAGAACCCATCATACCCAGTAAATAATAGTTTTTATCTTTTTTTATATTAAAAAATTATGGATCTTAATTGGAACTCAGGTCGGGGCCTGGTCTTAGTATGAAATTTCACAAACCATACCTGGCTCCATGTTTTACGTAATCTAGAAAATGATGTTTCTTCCAAATTTATCATGCTTCCAAATTTACTACATATAAAAGACGGGTCAGCTGGGTTGGGTCCGATATCCAAGAAAACTTGCATTCCAAAACCGCCCCACATATTGCTCGGGTAAGGTTCGGGTCAACACAAATAATAATTAGGTAAAAAAAAATTTATGCACATACTCCGGTATTTGCACTCATAATATGTTGAGTATCCGTACGACACAAACCCGACCCATTGACAAAGAAAAGAAGTGTTTCTGATTCCTATTCATTGAGCTTAAACCAGACTAGTGGAGATGTACTAGGCTCCGGTTGTCTGGTAGGAGCAGCTAATGCACCTCACCTTGTGTTGGGACGTTACAGGTTCAAAACCCAATGGTATAGTAAAAATAAAATTAAGACGTCGAGATAAAATTGCTATTTTATGTTGTGACCAAGAAAACATATCATGCCCTCCATTTTTTTTTTCCTTATATTCTGATTATGAATATTGCAGCTTAGCTTGTGGATCCTACTACACTCTAGTGTCTGATCCAACTAATTGGTTATTGGCTACTTAGAGTCTGATTCCGATTCAAATCATGATAAAATTCTGTTTCAAATCATGATAAAATTCGCATTTTCGCCCACCCTTAATATATCTTATTGAGATTCACAATCTTGCCAATCAATCGGTGAGGTATTGTGCACTAGTAGTGACTGTTTAACACAGTTGGGGATTCCAACAGATTGGATTTAGATCTGATAACTGACTGAATCTGAAATCCGATTAGTTGGATGTACAGATTTGCATTTGAATATGAGTATCCAACCTAATTAAATATAATATCTATCCAATTAGCTAATTGGATTTGGAGTAGGTATTGCCTTTTCCCCATCCGACTCCGTGAATCTGAATCCCATTAGGATAGATCACAGAAGATCGGATTCAGTAATGCCTAGATCCATCCAGAGTATGAGCCGCCTACAATCTTAAACACAATACGCTAGAGAGAGAGAGGTGATGTCATGTACAGCTTTTGTTTTTAATTACTTCATTTTTATTGAATTGACTTGGAGAGGTGATGTTATCCACAATTTTTTTTTCTTTCTAATTACTTCATTTTTATTGAATTGACTTGGCTAATAAGTAGTCTACATTGAATAAATCTCAATTATTAGATCGAAAATTTAATCATCACGTTTTCTAAAATTAAGTATAGATAGAAGGTGAAGGAAGTATTGTGCATCAGTAGCACTGTAACAGTACTGTAGCACAATTAGGGATGTAATCGGATCGGATTTAGATCTGATAACTGACTGAATCTGAAATCCAATTAGTTTGGTATGTAGATTTGTATCTGAATCTGAGACGGAAATGAATCCTAATTAATCCAATTAATTCGGCATGTAGATTTACATATAAATCTGAGACCGAAATGAATCTGAAACCAAACAGCCTGTGTGTCAACCTGATTACATATAAAAATACATCCAATTAGCTATCTTTGTGTTACCTTCTTTTTCCATTCCATCCGACTCTGTTAGCTTGAATCCAGTTTGGCTAGATCCAATAAGGTTAGATTCAGTAATAACTAGATCCGACCCGAGTTGGACACTTTTACAAACTTACAATATTGACACACCCAAAACATAAATTTCATTACATTTTTCGGTTTGATATATATGTTTCTACATGGATAGCTTGGTTGCTCACACATAATATATATGATTTAAGTGTAATAAAAAAAGTTATGTTACAAAAAACAGTGTAGAACAGTTGGTTCGAATCTTTTTGTTCTCACTCCATAAAACACAAGTATTTCTGCACAAGCCAGTGCAGACTTGTCTCATCTGGCTCGATCTTAGCTCAACTCACCTAGAGACCAAGTCCGAACTGGATCTAGAAACAAACGAGTCTAGCAAGCCAAAACTGTCTGTGTTCCATTCATTCGGCAGTATACCAGCCCTGATCATTAACAACCATAGTTCTGATTCAGTTAACATCTAACAACTTTTACAAGAGAAACGAGTATGCGAAATAATTTTGCCCCACCCATCTTCAACTATTTTTTATTTTACATTTTAGTGACAGTTCTGATTGTCACTATAAATAAACTCAACAGTGACCGAGTGTAAACCGTCACAGTTTTTTCATTTTCTTTTGTGAATCCATAGCATCGAGGTGAAAAGATCAAAGTGCAATATGATTGCACAAATATTTGTGCATTAAGCACCTCACCTCCCTCCATCTTGGGGGCAGGGCCTGTCAGGTGTGGGACCCAGGACCTGATGGAGGGTGATGGGGGTGCTTAATAAACAAATTTTTGACTCCAGATCGAGGTACATTTAAAAACACCCTAAAGTCAGTTAACATCCATTGCACGATTGGAGTCGAATCTGTCATCATCACAGAACCAATATTCACTGAGACAAGAGGTCTGTGCAAGTCTCTATGGCGGAGTCCTGAGTCAAGACCACACAAACTGAAGACTTTGAAAACAAAAAACAAATGGTTTGTTTGTTGCTTGGGCTTCAAGTGTTCCCATTATATAATTACAAAGATAATTTAGGTTGACTTGCTGGGTCCAGCACATATCCTATTTTAAGAAAATACAGTCATTTCACAAGCGAAGGGTGCCTATTTATAGGTGCATCAATCTCATCCAAGCATAGAAGAATAATTATAAATTCTTCCCTACTCAGATTTCCTTCTTCTTTCTACTGTATCTTTCTGTCATGGGGTTCTTCTCTTTGACATTGCTGCTCTTTTCTCTGTTATTAGGTGCATTGCCTGCATTAGCACAGCAATGTGGTAGTCAAGCAGGGGGTGCTGTGTGTTCAGGAGGGTTGTGCTGCAGCCAATATGGTTATTGTGGCAGCACCAGTGCCTACTGTGGAACTGGGTGCCAGAGCCAGTGCACTAGTGGCTTGAGTTCTTTCATTTCAGAGGCTATCTTCAACCAGATGCTGTTGCATCGGAATGATTCGGCTTGTCCTGCTCATGGATTCTACACTTACAATGCCTTCATTACCGCCGCTAATGCGTTTAGCGGCTTCGGCACTACAGGTGATGATGCCACTCGTAAAAGAGAAATTGCTGCCTTCCTTGGCCAGACATCCCATGAAACAACAGGTATGAGAAGATGAATAACCCCAAAGGAAATATGGCTACACAACTTAATGAGGATTGCTAATCTTGAGTATGTGATGTTCAAGACTGATCCTTCTTTAACTGTCATCTTTTTGCATGAAACCATTGTGTAGATTTTTTTTCTTTCGTTTACCACAGAAAGAAACCACACTCAGGATTAGCATGCTAGCGTCACTGTCGAATATTTTCCCTTTAGAAATCTGCAAAATTAGACATATCTTTCCATCGATCTTTTGTAATACAAGGACCAATATGACATTTGTAAATTCTTCATGCAGGTGGATGGGCAACTGCACCAGATGGAGCCTACTCTTGGGGGTACTGCTTTCTCCAAGAGCAAGGTAACCCAGGCGACTACTGTGTTGCCAGTACTCAATGGCCTTGTGCCTCTGGAAAGAAATACTATGGCAGAGGACCAATGCAAATCTCATAGTAAGACCTCTTCTAAGTTTTCACTTCAGTTTTCTTATTGAAAATTAATTCTAGACAGGTTGAGAAGGTCAAAGTTGAGTAGGATACGTAACTGGAGTGATCGCCTTCAAAAGCGATCACGCCTTCTAAATGTGGACACGTGTCTTTTCTTAAATGTTATGTCATTAACTTCGGATCTGCAAAATTCACTCGCTTGATAAGCGATTTATAATTGAAAAGCCTCTTTTTGTCTAGCTGATTAAATCCTCTCCCTTCAACCTAGCGAGTCACATACGTACTGATTAGCCACTTTTAAGGAGACATCTATCGGCTTCCGATGGGGACAAGTGCTGGCCTATATATATATATATATATATATATATATATATATATATTATAGTTATTGTTATTGAGATCAATTGCAAAATCTGCTGTTGCACCTGATGGACCCATCATCTGCTGTTGGCCCCACAGCAGATAGGCTGTTACCCCAAAGATTGTAGGTGTTCAGGTGCAGAAGCACACAAAACTGTCCAATCACAATGCACCTTGTCCTCCCTCTATATATTGGGATGGGTTGTATATATGCACACATTTTCCAAATTGGAACTGGTTCATAGACACCAAGACCAGTTTGGCTTCTCATCTAGAGGCCTTATCTCTTAATGTCAGTAATGGTATAGCTAAAAAAAACTGCCTAAAACATTATCTGTTTCAATTTTGCAGCAACTATAACTATGGGCCTGCTGGGGTAGCAATAGGGTCTGATTTGCTGAACAACCCTGATGCAGTTGCTACCGATCCAGTAATTTCATTCAAGACAGCCATATGGTTTTGGATGACTCCTCAATCACCAAAGCCTTCACCACACGCTGTCATCACTGGGCAATGGACTCCTACGTCTGCGGACACGGCTGCAGGGAGACTTCCCGGCTACGGTGTAATCACAAACATCATCAATGGAGGCCTGGAATGTGGCCATGGAACTGATTCCAGGGTTGCAGATAGGATTGGGTTCTACAAGCGGTACTGTGACATACTTGGGGTGAGCTATGGCAGCAACCTTGACTGCTACAGTCAGACATCCTTCGCATAGTAAGACCTCATAGTGAAGGCGGGAGCACAGATTTGGATAGTCCATATGACTTAGGATAAATAATATCCGACGACTCCTTGCTGCTTTCTGTAGCAAACTCTAATAACAGTTGGCAATAAGAATGTTAACTCTCTCTCTCTCTCTCTCTCTCTCTCTCTCTCTCTCTCACACACACACACACATATACGGCCACATCATAAAAGGTGCAAGCGTACGTAGTGACAAAAGTTTAAAACGCCATGCAATTTATCGGCCATGGGATGTGACTCTAAACGATGTGTTCAATCAAGGGGTACCATAACCATGTTCGCAAACTCGAGGTGCAGAAACTTGGCATTTGAACCAATTTTTTTTCTGATTATACTGTCTTAAGACAATATGGAGTTTGAAGGAAACATGCTATTTCTCACATGATTTGATTGTTTTATGTGTAACTTTGTAGCGCATCCTAGAGTTTTTTGGCATCTCCAATTTATATTTTGGTCAAAGCTATGCATTCCATTTAATTATCGAACTCAATGCTTCATGAAATTTTGTGCAATCCAACACCACCTAGCAAATGACTACATATCTCACTCTAAAACAAAAGCAAGAATCAACCAATTTCAAAGAATTTCTCAAAAGTAAACAAATCATACAGAAGATAGCCCAATCGCCTACTTTAAGATGAGTTTATTCGAACACGGTCCATCTTCCGATCGATCGTCCATGGTGGTGTCTAGCTAGAGAGAATGGAAAACAGAGAGGAATGGTCGTTCCTCTTTGGAGAAGGATATACAATTTAGTTTCATAGTGAATTTGAGAATGCAATTAGTCTTCACAGATTCCAACTTAATAGCAACTTATTCTCCTGTTTGAATATTAAGGCCTAGATAAAACTCACCGAAAGATCTGCTTCTGATCTTTCTACAGAGCCAAAACATGCCACCAATCACATGCTCCATATCTCTGTTGGAAAAAAAAACCTCACGTAGATATCTCGAAACACCTAAACACTCCTTTCCATGTGCATTCTCCCTTCGAATTCCAACCGGAAACCCTAAATTTTCACCACCAACAATTAGAAATCCTAATTCCACAAAAGACTCCTCAATTTCGCCAATCAACAATCAAGGTCATAAAAATATTGCACATTTTTTATGTGTTGCCGCTTGAGCACCCTCCACCTTTTCCATAACAGCCTGTCAACTGTGGGGTCCAACTGCAGATGGTGGGTGCTTAAGTGCAGCAGCACATTTGGAATGTACAATGTGATTTTCTGACGGGAGTCAATCTGCATCTATGATGTTTCAGGAATGATTGTAGGAAGATAAAGATGAATTTGAGAAATGAAACAAGGCAGGGGCGGATTTGTTCATCAGTGATAGGATAAGAGGATGATTATGGAAAAAACCCAAAAAACATGTTCCCTCACTTTATTTTGCTCCTTTAATTTATCATTAAAGTCTACCTTGGAGATAGGAGTGTAGCAGAAAATGTTCATATGGACTTTGTGTTTAACAAACTATGGCGCACTAGTATTTTTCGGTATCACCTAGAAGTAGATTGGTCAAAAGCTGGTAAGATGGCATTGACCATCATGGTTGGAGCCACTCTTTTATTTTCTATCCATTCAATCTTAGAATGTGGTTCACTAAAACAATGAGTACGTTATGATCAAATTGAGTTTAAAATCAACCTATCTATTAATAGCAAAAGTAGAGGGAGGATCAGGTGCAATGTGATCATACACTTTTAGTGTGTTGTTGTACCTGATGACTGGCCATCTTTGGGATACAGCATGTCATCTGTGAGGCTCAACAGCAGGTGGTGGGTGATTAGGTGCAGCACACATAAAGTGTGCAATCACATTGTGCCTGATCTCAATTAGCAACAATATCCGTGTGAAAAGTTCATACGATTTGCTTGCATCTCGTGGGATCAAAATCACATGCAATTCTATCTCGTATATGTCTGCTTGGCCTCAAATGAAAATCCTTCTCTCGTGGTTGTAAGAATGATTCCCATTTAACTCATTTCTCACATGCAAGCAAGCATGAGACAATGAGGTAGCAAAATTCAAAATCACTTTTGGCATCATTTTTTCCACTCATCATATGATTCGAAATGACGTTATCCACCTTGTTATTTGGAATTACATGATTTTAGTTCACACTAGATGAAATGACGTGACCTTGAATCATATGAGAAGCTAGCAAAGGTGGCCCTAATTGTGGATCCTTAAAATTTTTGAAACCAAAAAGAAGGGGTTTCAGGAAAAAAATTTAGAAAAGGATCTAAAATTCGGATCTGAATTTTAGAAATTGTGGGGTATGTTCTTCAAGGTTATGTGCTTTTCTTCCTCCAATGAGAAGAGATCAGTCAAACCAGAAGCTCCAAATCTTTGTTTCGGGGTGACAGCTCGCAAGTGTTCGTACCTCGTATGCGAATTCTATACAAAAATGCGAGCTCAATGGCAAGAGTCATCAAAGATCAGGAAAAATATGAAAATAAAGAAATATACAAATGTTAAGGCTTTCAACAATTAATAAACAAAATGAGCAATAAAGAAAACCGAATTTTCACCTTTGGGCTTAGGTAGCTCGTCCTATGTTGTTGATAAGCACGAGAGAACACAAGTGACACTTCAGCTAGGCACGGGCTCCAAAAAGAGATTAGATAAGAGATTGGGACCTAGGCTAAGCTAAGTAGGTTCAACTTGGCTAGTCGTACAGAGATTTTTGGCAAAGTAGGACTATAGCTAGGGTTTTGGACTCCAGATAGTAAAATAGGAGGGTGCCTCCCTAATTTATAGTTTTTATGGCGGATCCAAATATATTTATTACATATTTGAGATCTGTTATTTTGGATCCGATTCATATTCTGATGAACGACTCCTAATGAACATTTTTTTAACTAAGGGTTGAAATTTATCCAAGGCATGATGCCTAAAATAGGAGATTAATTTTTATAAAGAGGTTTAGAACTCAGAATATTCCATTCCGACTTTGGAAGGTGTCGATGACATATTTTCTGAAACTAGTGAAAACTACTTACGACAATTGTTGTGACGTCAATTGTTGCTGACGACAAATGTGATTTGTCATCAGCGATAGCTGCTGATGATGACGACTGTTGGGTACAAGCATAAAGACAATATGCTCGCAAAAATGACCTCATCAAGTAGTCAAGCACATAACAAGATAATTGAAGGAGCTTAGACGAATATTCAAAGTAAGTTTTTTGAACAATCTTCAGCCAATAATCAAATTGTAAATTCAATATCCAAGGCGTTAACAGTCCTTGTTCCTCACTGCCTTTTGGGCAACCAATAGCCTCGGTCATCAAACCCAGAACAGTTCAACTAAGTCACAATGTCAGATTAATATAAGGCATAGAATTCAGACACGGGACCGATAGCCAACATCAATGGATAGGCAACGCTTTGGGCATCCAAGGAGTGTTGCACAAAAATTAACAGTGACAACACTGACAAAATAAAAAGAAAAGAATGTCCAAAAACTGAACTGACTGGGATCAACAGAGTCGTTGGGATGTTTCACCAAACAACTGGTGTGCATTAAAGATTATGTACCAACAAACAATTTGGGAACAACACTTGGACCAGATTATATACCACAAAAAATTTGTGAAAGATCAATATCCCTTTCCCTAACAGGGATACTAAGAAGGTATTCATATATTTCATTCCACATAAACCAAAATAAAGTTGTATAATAGTCGGCTAATATAACAATACATGTTTTGATAAAAAACATTCCAATCAAACAATATAATAAATAACCAAGAAGAGAAGAAAGTTAAACGAGCATAGCTCTGGCGATGGAAAATGCTGGCAAAGATTCAATCCTCACACCTTCCTTCAACAACATGCGGATGGACCAGTCCAATAGTCGACGTCCGGCCATTCTTCCCTATGACAGTCCACACTCGACGTTGAACTCCCAAAGAGCTGAAGCCGATGGGGCAGACACCACGCAATCGATTTCTCAATTGGTGATTTCACAATAACCAAGCAAGAAGGGTCCCCTTCTTCTTTACTTTCCTGACTATTTACAGGCAGCAATGGAGACGAGGAACAACATTCTTTTTTGGGGGGACTAGGGTTGCCACCCCTGGAGCCAATAAGAGGGATCCAAGGTCCAACAACTATTTTTGGACCTAATGAGCTCTCTTAGTTCCCAACAACTATTTTTGGGAACCCAAGGAGATCGGAATAGTAAAGTACATAAACATACCCAAATCCAATACAGAAAAATCTACTCAGACAAACCATTGCACCCATCAATAGTCTAAATGGATCCTAACATGATATTGAAGCCAAATCTGGGTCCACAGAGGGAATCCAAAAAAAACCAAAAAGTTAAAATTTTTAATTACTAAAATTATCATAAATCCTAAATATTTACTAGATACTCAAATAATAATTTTTGAACAAAAATTAATATATGGAGTTGCCAAAATAAATTTTAGAAGCCCAAAATTAACATTTTGGTCCTACAAGTTTGATTCTGACATGAGCTTGGCTTTCGTATTCGGGTTTGATGATAAATCTTTCCTGAACATGTCTTCAAAACGTCCTCTTCGAGATCATTCAAATGTGTTACATCAGACGATAAGATGTTGATGTCACTTCTGAGAAAGTGGTTAACTACGGAAGACAATTCAACATGACAGTGATGATGACAATTATTGTGTCTTTAGCAGCTGAAAGCTTGTTTTCCCTATAACTTTTGATCCTGATGTCGAATTGACTTAATTTTTGTTTATTTAATAAGCAGAAAATCTTCTCTTTAATTCTTCTTTTGGTAAAAAAACCTAAAAAAGTTATTTTAAAGGCCAAAAATCAAATTGAAGTTAACTTTATTTTGGAGTAACCTTAAAGATATGAATTTTTGGTATGAAAAAAATCTCAGTAAAAAATTAAGTGTTTACAAATGCATATCTTTGTTGTCGAGTGTGTGTGAAGCTTGATTGATAACAAAAAAGTAGATACATTAGCTTTGAAAAAGAGTGAAAGATTGACTCTGACCAAGTTTTCTTTAAAAAAGAATCTTATAAATAACAAAAACATAGACGACTTAATGATGCAAGATGATAGCTAAATGCATATAGCTCAACATGAGGGTCTCTCTGTGATGCATGTTTTATAGGTAGAGAGGTCTAGCCAAACGAGGTTAGTCTGGAGACTAAGCTAATACCTTGTTTTACACGAGGGCTTTCCTTGAACTCGGTGATTGTGAGCGAGAAGTTTTGCTGAGCGAGGTTAGATAAAGATAAAACAAGTATCTTGTCGTTGAAAATTGTACGAAATACGACTGATGATTTTTTATTAAGGCATAGACTTTCTTTTGAAAAGACAAAGACAGAGACAAGCTTTTTGGGGTAAAAAACATAAAAAAGATTACGATGTTTTATTTGAAAAGGGGATGGATGATGCCATTTTCAAAGATGCACCTTTGAAAAAAGATTGGGTCTATGCCATCTCGAGATAAAAGAACAATTATATTTTTTGGTTTTTCAATTTTTTTGAGTTTTTGAATGATAAGGTAAAAAGTCAAGATCAAAATCACCTACCTAAAAATTAGGTATCACTACCCAGTTCTTGATTGGGCTCATGATCATTCGCCTTATTGGAGTCTCCAGCTATAGAAGGAGAACCTGCATCAAAAGACATAGCAGAAAACATAGAATCCAATTCTAAGGTTTCAAGATCTGAGTCTATGACCATGTTATCCCCTTGGTTTTCTGAGTTTTCCTGAGGAAATAAGAAATTGTGATTCATCTAATTAGGTGGAATGGGGATAGGTCCTATTTTTTGAAGAATCCATTTGGAAAAGGTCACGCATCCCAAAATTGGCCCATTATGAATCAAAGGGCCTTAGTAAACTTATCTGCCATGGGATGTGATGTTTAAAATGCCATGCAATTTATCTGCCATGGGATGTGACTCTAAACCATGTGTTCAATCAAGGTGTACCATAACCATGTGGAGTTTGAAACTTGGCATTTGAACCAAATTTTTTCATGATTATACTGTCTTAAGACAATATGGAGTTTGAAGGAAAGATGCTATTTCTCACAAGATTTCATTGTTTTATGTGTAACTTTGTAGGGCATCCTAGAGTTTTTTGGCATCTCCAATTTATATTTTGGTCAAAGCTATGCATTCCATTTAATTATCGAACTCAATGCTTCATGAAATTCTGTGCAATCCAACACCACCTAGCAAATGACTACATATCTCACTCTAAAACAAAAGCAAGAATCAACCAATTTCTCAAAACTAAACAAATCATACAGAAGATGGCCCACTCGCCTACTTTAAGATGAGTTTATTCGAACACGGTCCATCTTCCGATCGATCGTCCATGGTGGTGTCCAGCTAGAGAGAATGGAAAACAGAGAGGAATGGTCGTTCCCCTTTGGAGAAGGATATACAATTTAGTTTCATAGTGAATTTGGGAATGCAATTAGTCTTCACAGATTCCAACTTAATAGCAACTTATTCTCCTGTTTGAATATTAAGGCCTAGATAAAACTCACCGAAAGATCTGCTTCTAATCTTTCTACAGAGCCAAAACATGCCACCAATCACATGCTCCATATCTCTGTTGGAAAAAAAAACCTCACGTAGATATCTCGAAACACCTAAACACTCCTTTCCATGTGCATTCTCCCTTCGAATTCCAACCGGAAACCCTAAATTTTCACCACCAACAATTAGAAATCCTAATTCCACAAAAGACTCCTCAATTTCGCCAATCAACAATCAAGGTCATAAAAATATTGCACATTTTTTATGTGTTGCCGCTTGAGCACCCTCCACCTTTTCCATAACAGCCTGTCAACTGTGGGGTCCAACTGCAGATGGTGGGTGCTTAAGTGCAGCAGCACATTTGAAATGTACAATGTGATTTTCTGACGGGAGTTAACCTGCATCTATGACGTTTCGAGAATGATTGTAGGAAGATAAAGATGAATTTGAGAAATGAAACAAGGCAGGGGTGGATTTGTCCATCAGTGATAGGATAAGAGGATGATTATGGAAAAAACCCAAAAAACATGTTCCCTCACTTGATTTTGTTCCTTTAATTTACCATTAAAGTCTACCTTGGATGTAGAAGTGTACCAGAAAATGTTCATATGGACTTTGTGTTTAACAAACTATGAAAATCCTTCTCTCGTGGTTGTAAGAGTGATTCCCATTTAACTCATTTCTCACATTGCAAGCAACATGAGACAATGAGGTATCAAAATTCAAAATCACTTTTGGCATCATTTTTTCCACTCTCGAAATGACGTTATCCACCTTGTGATTTGAAATTACATGATTTTAGTTCACACTAGATGAAATGACGTGACCTTGAATCACATGAGAATAGCAAAGGTGGCCCTAATTGTGGAACCCCAAAATTTTTTAAAGCAAAAAGAAGGGGTTTCAAGAGAAAAATTTATTAAAGGATCCGAAATCAATATATGAATTTTAGAAATTGTGGGGTATGTTCTTCAAGGTTACGTACTTTTCTTCCTCCAATGAGAAGAGATCAGTCAAACCAGGAGCTCCAAATCTTTGTTTCGGGGTGGCAGCTCGCGAGTGTTCGTACCTCTTATGAGAATTCTATACGAAAATGCGAGCTCGATGGCAAGAGTCATCAAAGATAAGGAAAAATATGGAAATAAAGAAATATACGAATGTTAAGGCTTTCAACAATTAGTAAACAAAATGAGCAGTAAGGAAAACCGAATTTTCACCTTCGGGCTTAGGTAACTCGTCCTATGTTGTTGATGAGCATGAGAGAACACAAGTGACACTTCAGCTAGGCACGGGCTCCAAAAAGAGATCAGATAAGAGATCTAGGACCTAGGCTAAGCTAAGTAGGTTCAATTTGGCTAGTCGTACAGAGATTTTTGGCAAAGTAGGATTGTAGCTAGGGTTTTGGACTCCATATACTAAAATAGGAGGGTGCCTCCCTATTTTATAGATTTTTTGATGGATCCAAATACATTTGTTAAATATTTGAGATCTGTTATTTTGGATCCAATTCATATTCTAATGAACGACTCCTAATGAACAACTTTTTAACGAAGGGTTAAAATTTATCCAAAGCATGTTACCTAAAATAGGAGATTAATTTTTATAAAAAGGTTTTGAACTCGGAATATTCCATTTTGACTTGCCGATGACATATTTTTTGAAGCTAGTGAAAACTACTGACAACAATTGTTGTGACATCAAATGTTGCCGACGACAAAAGTGATTTGTCATCAGCGACAGCTGATGATGATGACGACTGTTGGGTACGGGAACAACCTAGGATACAAGCACTAAAGACAATATGCTCGCAAAAAATGAACTCATCAAGTAGTCAAGCACATAACAAGATAATTGAACAACGAGCTTAGACCAATATTCGAAGTAAGTTTTATGAACAATCTTCAGCCAATTATCAAATTGTAAATTCAATATCCAAGGCGTTAACAGCCCTTGTTCCTCACTGCCTGTTGGGCAGCCAATAGCTTCGGTTATCAAACCCAAAACAATTAAACTAAGTCACAATGCCAGACTAATATAAGGCATAGAATTTAGACATGGGACCGATAGCCAGCATCAAGGGATAGGCAACGCTTTGGGCATCCAAGGAGGGTTGCACGAAAATTAACAGTGACAACACTGAAAAATAAAAAGAAAAGAATGTCCAAAAACTTAACCGGCTGGGATCAACAGGGTCGTTGGGATGTTTCACCAAACAATTGGTGTGCGTGAAAGATTATGTACCACCAAACAATTTGGGAACAACACTTGGACCAGATTATATACCACGAAAAATTCATGAAAGATCAATATCCCTTTCCTAAAGAACAATACTAAGAAGGCATTCATACATTTCATTCCACTTAAACCAAAATAAAGTTGTATAATAGTCGGCTAATATAACAATACATGTTTTGATAAAAAACGGTCCAATCAAACAATATAATAAACGACCAAAAAGAGAAGAAAGTTAAACAAGCATAGCTTGGGCGATGGAAAATGTTGGCAAAGATTCAATCCTCACACCTTCCTTCAACAACACGCGGATGGACCGGTCCAATAGTCGACGTCCGCAATTCAATGACAGTCCACACTCGACGTTGATCTCCCAAAGAGCTGAAGTTGATGGGGGCAGACACTACTCAATCGATTTCTTAATTGGCGATTTCACAATAACCAAGCAAGAAGGGTCCCCTTCTTCTTCACTTTGCTGACTAGTTACACGCAACATTGGAGACGAGGAACAACATTCGTTTTTTGGGGGACTAGGGTTGCCACTCCTGGAGCCAATAAGAGGGATCCAGGGTCCAACAACTATTTTTAGACCCAATGAGCTCTCTTAGTTCCCAACAACTATTTTTGGGAACCTAAGGAGATCCAAATAGTAATGTACATAAGCATACCCAAATTCAATACAGAAAAATCTACTAAGACAAACCACTACACCCATCAATAGTCACTACAAGAAAAAAGCGGATTAGCGACGAACGCTATCCGTCGTTAATCCATCGCTAACGTGTTTAACGATGGATTAACGATGGAAATCGACCGTCATATAATCTTGGTCGCTAAAATACGACATAATTTATATGTCGTCAATCCGTCGCTAATTAGTGATGGATAATGTTTGTCGCTTAACTGTCGTTAAATAAGGACAGGTTTAGTTTTGCAAAGGAATGTATCCCGTCGCTAAAATTTAATGATGAATATGTATCTGTCACTAATGTTCATCACCAATTGAGAAAGGGATTAGCGACGGATTAAATTCTATCACAAAACATTGACTGATTTAAATTGGCAACGAATATTAGTGACAAATATTATCCATCGCTAATCCATCGCAAATTTTAAAAAAAAAATAAAAAAGTTTTTGAAATATAAATATCGATAAGAATTTCTCGTTATATAATTTATATAACCTGTATATAAAAAATAAAGTACACATAAAAAATACATATACAAAGCAGGTGAAACAAATTTAACACAAGTTATAAGTTGCAGTACAGTCCTTGCCAAGTTCTAATTAGTTACAAGTATGTGAAACAAATTAAACAGAGGAATCTAATCCTTGCCAAGATTCGGAGCATCATCCTCTTTATTGTCTCTATCTGCCCCTCCATCCATGCCTTTATCAGCTCCTCTACGTTGATCATCTCCAGCATCCTACAAGAAAACTGAAATGTTAGTATTGATAAACAAAATATAATGAAATAAATTATATGCAATGCACCTAGTCTAATACAATCAAAGTAAATGGCTGAATGACACATAAACCAGCAATAAAGTGAAGGACAATAACAGAATTTAGATATGTGTTCTAAGACTGAAAAAAAAATCATAGTGATTCAATCATGCAGATATGTGTTCTAAGGTTGTCAAGAAAATGTCACAGTGATTCACACATGCATATAATGTTTATAAGGTTGTCAAATAAATGTGTTATGTATCACAATCATGCATATATATGTTATAAGGCAGTCAAAAAACTTTCATAGTGATGAAATCATGCTTATATGTGTTCTAAGGTTTTCAAAAAACTTTCATAGTGATTCAATCATGCATATATGTGTTCTAAGGCAGTAAAAAAATTTCATAGTGATTCAATCATGCATATATGTGTTCTAAGGCAGTAAAACAATTTCATAGTGATGAAATCATGCTTATATGTGTTCTAAGGTTGTCAAAAAACTTTCATAGTGATTCAATCATGCATATATGTGTTATAAAGTTGTCAAAAAACTTTCATATTGATTCAATCATGCATATATGTGTTATAAGGCAGTCAAAAAACTTTCATATATGCTAATATCATGCTCATATGTGTTCTAAGGTTGTCAAAAAACTTTCATAGTGATTCAATCATGCTCATATAGGTTCTAAGGCAGTAAAAAATCTTTCATAGTTATTCAATCATGCATATATGTGTTTTAAGGTTGTCAAAAAACTTTCATAATGATTCAGTCATGCATATATGTGTTATAAAGCAGTCAAAAAACTTTCATATATGCTAATATCATGCCCATATGTGTTCTAAAGTTGTCATAGTGATGAAAGAATGCTTGTATGTGTTCTAAGATTGTCAAAAAAATTTATAGTGATTCAATCATGCATATATGTGTTATAAGGCAGTCAAAAAATTTTATAGTGATGAAACAATGCTTATATGTATTCAATCATGCATATACTAGCTTGAAATCTAATGACATAAAACAAATTACATGAATCTTTATACCTGACGGACACTTGAGCTCATGTTGAATTCAGACGAAGTTTCTCTGTCCCAAAAAAAGTTGCATAACTCATTATGGACAAGGTTGAGTATGACTTCATGTAAAAAGTTATGCATTTTGTCCTCAAGACACTGACAAACACCATCCAAAGATATAACAGGGTCAATCGGACGGTGAGAGTTGATGCTGGCAGGAAAAACTCTCAGAGCCCTGGTTGTAGGAGGCAACGACTGGTGTGATGTTCATGTTACTCTCAAACCTAAACACACGACCTTTTGTGGATTCACCTGTTACAGTCACCCATGCTGCAGGATCTAAAGGTGGATGCTGAGTAGAGTTATCGCCATATCGCTCTATCATCTGTTGTTCGTATGACTCCTACAAAGTAATGATTACAATATAAATTAAAAATTTCAATGTTTATGATATTGTAATTCATAGTAACTTGTATATTATAATGTTTATTAATACAATAAATACATACCGATGTCGTTCTTGCCTTCTCTGATATAAACTCTCTTATGCTCTTACGTTTATGTGTTTTAACAAACACATCCTTGTAAGGCACAATGCCTCCTTTTTCTGCTTCCTGTAAGGTTAAATGATAAAAAAATCAATTAAAAAGTATGCAGAAATACTTATAAATTGGACAATATATATATTAATGAGTTATCATTTTCTTCAGGTGGCTCCCAAAAGTCCTAGATCTATCTGTGTGTAGTTGGGCATCTTCACTCGGTTTTGTGCAGCTTTTGCTGAGCGGTTTCAAAATTCATTGCTCGCCCACTTGTCGCACATTTCCTCCCAATAATCTCTCCTGACGGTAGAAGGGCCATGGCCCTTCCACTACAGTGGATCATCTATCCCTCTAGCTGCTTTTATTGTTGCAGTATTCATATTATGCAGCATGTTGGTAAATCAATTGGCAACCAACCACCTTCTGCCACACTATCCTGGCGTTCTTCTCCTCGTTCGCAGTCGCGAATTGATGCGAAACCTAAAAATACTTTCAGAAAGTTAACACACATGACTATAACAAAAAATTAAATATGAAACACATTAGTTATAATAAACGATTGCATACCATAAATGAGCACAATAATTGTCCAACACCTCCTTCGAGTACTGTTTCCATTGAGCGATCAGTCCTGAAAGAAGCTGCAGTACTGACTTTTTAATTTTTTATACTACTTCTTGTAGCTCGAACCTTGCGTTGCACATGAATTGATACACATTAACAATCGACTATCGATATACACTCTTTATAAGATAAGTATTGGACAAATGACAATGAAATACTTATAGTCGACTATCGATATACATTATTTGAATGAGTCAGCGTATGTCAAACTGAGAAGACCCTGTATCCGGCGTTGTCTCGTGACATGTATGAATAGATGGTGTAGGTGGGTCATGTGTAGACGAAACATCACCTATAGAAAATTGAGTTAGAAATTCACACAATGCACATTGAAACTAATCAAGTATACAATTAGTTAAATGATATACCTATCGAAGTAGCCTGTGAAGATGAAGGCTGAGACTAGCTACCACTGGGTGCTCGAACACTATGACCTACACGAACCATATCTATATCATCATGGATACATAATCAAATTGAAAACAACTTCATGCAATATATTCAAATCATTGCATTACATTGCAATATACTTAAATAATTCAAATCATTTACATCAAATCATTGCAATATATTGCAATGATTTAAATCATTCACATCAAACATTGCAATACATTTAAATCATTCATATCAAACATTGTCATACATTCAAATCATTGCAATGCATTTCAATATATTCAAATCATTTAAATCATTCACATCAAACATAAGGTATGTATTACAAAATGTATTTCACTAGCTCGAGTATGCTTCATCATCACTTATTTGACTTTCATATTCTTTTTCTTCCTCTTTTTTCAGTTCGTCCTCTTCTTCTTCATTGGACGCCCATCCACTTAGTATATCATTTGGATCACATTCTTTCATATGTATGTCATCGGACAATGGAGATGTCACATGCAGACCATGTGTGACATCGTGACCATAAGAGAAGTTATACATATCATCTGATTAATAGTAATCACCCTCTTCAAAAATCTTGTCTTCCTGTAATTGATCATACTCGAGGTATAGTTTAGACTTCACCTTGCAAACTGCTCACCATTCATTTCTATCTGAATTTCTTGTATTCGGATATGAAGTATAGTAAACTTGTTGAGCTTGCGATGCTAATATGAATGGTTCATATGTTTCAAACCTTGATTTATGATTCACCTCCACAATACCTGAAGCTTTGTTGACTCTTGTTGTTGTGGGATCAAACCAATGGCACTTGAATAAAGTTACCCTGTTATTTATACCTAAGTAAGTCAACTCTATTATTTATTCTACAACACCATAGTAGTCAAGTTCATTTTCACTGTAACTGCAACCCTTAACACATACGCCCCTATTGTTTACACCGTAGTCTTTTATATAGAATCGATAACCATTTACGATGTATCTGTTGTAACATTGCACAACTTTGGTCGGACCATTTTATAAATCACGTATTCCTTGGTCCTTAACATCACCATGATGGACCTACAAGCATAAACAATGACTGTAATTACGACCAATTAAATAACATATTATTATTTACATAAAAAGAATGCATGTCATCGTCCTTACCAACTCTTTCAACCATACCACAAACTTATTTTCACGTTCTTTTTATAATTCTGAATCAGTGAGATGGGGAAGTTCTCTTCGCAACTCTAGATCAAATCGTCTGCACTTAACAAATAATTATATTACAGAACCATATAGGTAGAGAACTTAGTATAACATATTATGTATACTTACTTGATGTAGGGGTCGATCTTTAAGCAATTAAAAATAATATAGATTTGTGTTACATCTCGCTCTCGATCTTCCAAGAGTCTTGACCAACAACTGCCAA
Source organism: Nuphar pumila (assembly GCF_984573655.1). Classification (NCBI taxonomy): domain Eukaryota; kingdom Viridiplantae; phylum Streptophyta; class Magnoliopsida; order Nymphaeales; family Nymphaeaceae; genus Nuphar; species Nuphar pumila. The sequence continues at coordinate 31,713 of NW_028323178.1, read as the reverse complement.
AGGCATTATCAATTCGTTTAAATATCGATAGTTTGTTAGCCACAATAACTTATTCTCCATCATCATTACGAGGTAGGCAAGTGTAATGTGTTGGAATGTGAGGCTCAAAGTACATAGATGAGAAATTTGAAATCTCTTCTAAAGTGTACGCCTCACAAATTGAACCTTCAACTCTTGCTTTATTCTGAACCTTTCTTTTGAGATCAAACATGCATTTGTCAATAATATACATCTCATAATACAATAAATTTCTAATAGTATTAGAGAAAAAAAAAACTTTCAAATGGGTACATCCACCGATATTACACAGGACCACCAACCATAAGTTCATATGGCAAGTGTATGATCACATGTTCCATAACGTCGAACAAATGTTGGAGAAAATATCTTCTCTAGTTGACAAATAGTAGTGACAACAGAATTTTCTAGATTTTTTACCTCAGTTACTATAACTTCTGATGCATACAATGTTCTTAAAAATTTACTCAACTCGGATAATACCCCTTATATAGGTTTGTCTAACATGTCATGTAATGCTAGGGGAATCAACCGTTGCATGATAACATGACAATCATGGCTCTTAAACCCATATAATTGTCTCTCGTCTATCTTCACATCCCAAGCAATGTTAAAGACGTATCCATATGGAAATCTCAACTGTCTCAATCACTGGCATATCTGCTTTACTTGATTTGGTCCAAGCACATACCTTGCTTTTGGTTTCAATACTTTGCCATTATACTCTTTGAGTTCCAATTCTGGTCTTTTACATATTACTTTTAAATTCATACAGGCCTTCGGATTATCCTTCATTTTTCCTTTAACATTCATTAATGTATTGAACACATTATCAAACACATTTTTCTCTACATGCATCACATTCAAATTATGTTGTATCAATAAGTTCGGCCAATATGGTAGTTCCCAAAATATAAGTTTCTTTGTCCAATTATGATCCTTCCCAAATCCAAGGAAGGGCCTCATACTATAGGCATCTGTCAGTCCATATGGAAAGTATCACAATCGTCCTAAAATCTTTATGCCAGACAACCATGTAGGTGAACCTTCTATTTCAATTGTGCCTGCTTTGAACGCATTCTTTTGTTGTCAGAACAAATGGTCGTTAGGTAGAAATTGATGGTGACAATCAAACCAACATGACTTCCTTCTATGCGTCAATCTAAAAGATTATGTATCCTCTATGCAGTACAGACACGCCAACCTCCCATGTGTGCTCCAACCAGATAACATACTATATGTAGAGAAGTCACTAATTGTCCATAGAACAACAACATTCATATTAAAGTTTTGTTTTTTGTGGGCATCTGTTATCATTGCAAAATTTTACTTTTGCAAGTCAAACTGATCTTTGAAAAAAAATTTGAAAATAACTCACCTCTGTTTTAAGATGCAGGATAATTCCGAAGAATGGAACTCATCTGTCGGTATGAGGTTCAACCATTCTTGGCACCATAACCAGGGATAATTGAACCAAGGATCAACCACGTGCTTTGCTTTACTCAACCATCTAAATTGATGTTTTATTCCTAAATGTATAAAGAATCAGACATGTACTATGACTTAGAAAGATTTTGATTTGAAAAACATGATGTACGCTTGAAATACTTTAAAATATTTGGAACAGGAGACACCTTAAAAATCGTGAACCATGTTGAGAGAAAGAAAATTGATTTCTGAAGAAATCTTGATATTTTAGGAAAATCAGTTTTTAAGAGAACTCAAAATGACATAGAGAAAATAGATTTCTTTGAATTTAAACTTTGAAATCAAGAATATTATAACTTGGAAAATCGATTTTGAGATTTAGAAAAGCATTTGGAAATCCCTTGAAAATCGTTTTTAATGAAAAAGAAAACTTAATGTTTTGGGAAAAATAAATTTCTGAAAAAATTTCTGGACAACTTTGAGAAATCGATTTTTTTGAAATTGGATTCTTGATTTGATCAAAAAAAGGCGCATGTAGCCTTCTAAAATCCTTTTCATGATGCATTCTAACCTAGATGATGAATGAATGCTATCTTGTGAAAATATTCTTTTTGAAGAAATTTTGAGAAAATTATTTGAAAAAGGAATTTATGTGCCTTATAGAATTTCCATAGAATAAATTCTCTACATATCCCTGACTATGGCCACGAATACGTATGGAATATAGTTCATTTGATTCTAAAGGGAGAAAAATATTTAGAAATTCTTGAAATATGCGATGGTTTTTTAAGATAGCCTAAGAGTGTAGGCCGATTGTGGCTTAGAAAAAGATGATAAATTTGGGTTTCGTTCGTATTCTGACTATTGCTACAAATACGAAACCCAACGAGTTTATCAACTCCTTAGAATCTAGTGCACATGTCATTCGTGTAGACCATTGTGAGTTTGAATATGCATAAATCATCATTCATCACACACTAACATCATTTATTGAAAAATAAACTATATGCAATGCAACCCTATTCTAAGCAAAAAAAGTAAATTCTTATTCTAAATTTACATTTAATTTACATTACTAATTGAATTAAAATAAAAGAAAATACAGTCTTGAATATCCCTGCAAAAATAGAAAACTTGTTAGTGAAAATATGTCGGGTTTTCTGGATTTATCCAATAATATCTAGAAATTACTAGATTTATCTGGATATAAGTATTTTTTCATGTTTCCCTGAGATAAACATAATAAAAGATGATATAAAATTGAGTAAATAATAAAAAATAAATAACTTTAAATTTTAGAATTTGGAGAAAATGACAAAATTATCCCTAAAAATAAGACTATGGCCTTGAAATTAGGGTTTTTAGAAAAGATTTTAGTAAAACTTTGGATTTAGGGCTCAAATAGATTCAAATAAACACCAAATCGGGGGTGAAGCACTTTAGCATAATTATAAACAAGATAAAACCCTAAAAATTTGAAAAACATGCATAAAAATTCGAAATATTACAAAAAGAGCAATTTTTTACAGTGTTTTACTTGAACCGGGACTTCGTGGGCATCCTCTTTTTTGTAGTTTAATTAAATAAAGCCTCAAACGAATCCCAAAATAAAAAAAAATAAGCATATACACTTTTGATAACCCTAAAATTAAACTAAAATTAAAAAATAGAATTTTTGAAGTTATTCTAATACAAAAATTGAATAAAAATGAAAAAAATACGTGAGATACACAAAGTTTTATACTCGAATATGGTATCAAACTACCATAAAAATTTGTAAACTATTACACAAAGATACTAGACAAAATAATAAAGATTTTTCTATTTTATAGATTTGAAAAAGCATCTCTGGTTAGGGAGATATCACTCTGGCAATATGCGCTTAATTTTGGCAAACACGTAACAACTCAAAAATAGGCAGTTTTGATTTTGGTTTAATTAAAAATAACAAACAGTATTCAAAAATTATATAAATGAGACTGATAAAATTAGACATGTTGTTGAATCCATGACTTTTTATGGATCATCAATCAGATTTTCGGTTAGGGTGGTACGATTCACGTAAGTTGGCCTAGGGTTTGAATAATACGTAACAGCTTGATAGAAACAGATTCTGATTTCTGATAGAGGAAAAATATCAAACCATGGAAAAATAGAAAAATTTAATAGGAAATACTAGACATCAAAACCAAAACTATTGCAACTTACAGATCATCAATCAGATCTCTGACGAGGGAGATATTGCCTTGGCAAGTTATTCCTAAATCCACATAGCGAATTCATGGTTTAAAAAATAAGCTTGGTTTTCTGTTTTTTTGACAGGGTTCCAGAACCCAATATAACCCCATTTTTTTACAGGAAATCACTGGCATATTCATGGTTTAACCCTAAAATAATCAGATATTTTTGCCAGAAAACAAACATGAAATAACATTGTTCTCGTGTGCCTGGAATCAAAAACGCGTATTATCTAAAAAGCACATGAATAAACCTAATTTAAACATGCAAAAACCATACAAAATATAAAATATGCAACGACTCATATTTTGATGTTTGAACATGTAAAATAAGCATTGACATGATAAAATAAATAAAAAAATTTATGAAAATCATGGTTGAATTTTGATTTAGCCATTAAAAGAGAGATTTGACCCATCGAACGATAGAATCTTGGTCTTTTTCTGACGTTTAATAAAATGAACGAACTATAAATGATTTCAATGGATCAAAAACTTGTAAAAACTATGGACGATCAGTAGATCATCATCTTAGGTCATAGAGCATGGATTTTGAACAAAAAAAATAAAGAAAAGCTCACACATGGGGGCGACAATGGTGAAAATCAATAAAAAAATAAAATAAAACAAAAAGAAGAAGAGAAGACTCACCTTTGTTGCAGCAATGGAGGGAGAGGAAGAACTTGAAGGACAGAGGGAGCAACGAAAATTTTTTAGAGAGGGAGCAACAAAAAATACAAAAATGTTTATATAAGGATAAATAGAGGATGACATGAGTAAGCACATTTTTCTAAAAAAAAAAAGCATAGATAACCTAGAAATCTAAAAAGATAGAAAGAAGCTTTTCTACTGTAGAGGCATGGATGATTCAATAAATGAAAAAAAATGTGAATAGCAAAAATATATTTGTTAAAAAGAGCTTTTTACTTGCCTGATATTTGAGAGAATTGAGAAAATTATGCATGATACAGATGTTTGTGGGTATCAGCACTGGAAACCCTCACGAGACCTTACTCGTCCACTAGGGTAACCTAGGGGTTTAAAGGGCTTATTGCATATGCTAAATACAACTATGATTCTCAAGAAAGTGAGTTAGGAAATTTTACTTTGGTTTTTACATTCTTTAGAACAGAGTTTTTAGCTTTCACTTTACTTTAGGATTAGTGTTTGCTCGAGGACTAAGAATAATAAGCATGGGGAAATTTGATATTGCATGAATATGCATTTATTTTATCATATAAATCATGTATTTAAGTATGTTTTATTGGTTTATATTTTATTCTTATGATGTTTCAAGGTTAAAGAAGTCACGGTTCGAATCGTGCAGATTTCAGAGTTTAAATGAGGAAATTATGGCCGTTTTATGATTCTAAACCGAATCCCAAGGCAATTCTTTCCTTGATCCAGTCTTAAACACATTAATTGTATTATGGATCCAATGCCAATGTGTTCAGCAAATGTTAAATCCCAAATCCATTTCATAAATTCTTTAAAACCCTTTTTAAAAATAGTGCCACCCCCTTTTTAGAATTTTTTATTAGTTAGGTACTAAAATGTAAATAAGAAAACTTTAGGTAGTTAATTTATAATTGTTAATTAAACCTAATTTTTAGTTTAACTAGCACTAATGGGCTGGAGTGAAGGGCATCTTAGCCCATTTCAAGCCAACTACATTCCTTCATTTCCCCTTCTTTCTCCTTTTCAAGTAATTTTTCCATTGCTTTCTTGTTTTCTCTCTCCTTTCTCTTCTTCTTCTTCTAAATCAACAATGGAGGAGTACTTGGAGCCAAATCTGGAGTGGAGTTGCATACATTTACAAGGTTGATGATCAATCAAATTCACTAGATCTAAGGTTTGGTGAGTTTTCCAATCCCTCTTTTTTTCTTAATTCCCTATGAATTCTCTTTATTTTTTCTTGTCTTTCTTCTTTGATTTCTTTTGTTCATTTTGAAATTTGTTTGTTGCAATTTCTCTTTTGCTATATTTTTTTTTTGTTCTTAAGAAAATCTAAAAACAAGATGGGGATCTATTCTTGATTGATTTTAATTCAATTAGAGCATTAGATCAATCCATCTAATAGATTAGATTTTAATTTCTATAATTTAATTCTTGTTTATTTTTTTTTTCTAAACTTAGATTAGTTAAATAAATAGATTTGATTCCAAGAATTTAGAATTGATCATTCTTTGATCTAATTCAATAGATTAAAGTGTCAAATTCTAGAATTCTAGAATTTCATTTTTCTTGATTTTTTTGTCCTTTTGTTTTTAGTGTATCTATAGATTTTGGAATCCAAATCATGATTCATAAATTGGATATGATTTGTGCTTAAGTCTAGCTGCTCTTTAAAAAAATTCAGCATGATCGGAGTCTGATTGATGTTTCGTTTTGAGCTTCTTTTTTTTGCCATATATTTTGGCATCTTTATTTTCTGCAACTTTTATTTTTTGCATTTTTTCTAGTTTTTGTTATATCTAGAGTTTTCAGAATCCAAATCTAAATTTGTAAAATGGATTGGATTCATGAATGAATCTAATTTCTGTTGTGAATTTTTCATTAATTTTTAATCTATTTTGCTAGACTAAATTTGTTAAATTGTGGAAGCTATCAGAAGTTTTGACAGCAATTTCCAGATTTTGGGAGTTGTTGTTCATTGGTTAATAATCAAGTTCTACTTTGAATTTTTTAATTCTGTAAATTGGATCCTCTTCATTAATGTTTTGAGAATATATTTGGAAAGAATGTGGAGTATTGGAATCCAATTGCTTTTTGATTCAATCAAATTACAAAATCCTGTTCTGATAAGAATTTATGCAATATCTAGTAGCAAAATTGTAATTTCAAGTAGAAGTTTAAATTAGAGTAGATTTTGGATTTCGTGTGTTTTTGTATTATTTTTGCTGGAGGTGGTGCCATTTGCTGATTTCATATGATTGAAATGAAGTAAATTTAAAGTTAAAGTGAAGAAGCAAAGGTGGAAAAGCTCCATTTTTAGTTTTTTTTTTCGTATTTTCAATTCTTAGTTAATTGGAGTCTTTTTTGTCACATTTGAATTTTGTAATTAATTTCAATTTCAGCATCATTTGATATTTCTAATAATTATTTAATTCTTATGTTGTAAGTACTTTTAATTAGTTTAATTTTCCTTTTTAAGGCAATAAATAGTTAGCATTCATGGAATACGAAGTTGTATCAAACCGTTCCTCGTGTTCGATCCCCGTTCTCACTAGTTGTGAGAGTTGGATTTTTTTAATTTGGTGACCAACTTTCATAAACTCTTTTCATAAAAACATCTTTTAAAAATACACTTTCAAAGTGCACACCAAGCAACAATATCTGCGTGAAAAGTTCATACGATTTGCTTGCATCTCATGGGATGAAAATCACAAGCAATTCTATCTCGTATATGCCTGCTTGGCCTCAAATGAAAAACCTTCTCTCGTGGATGTAAGCATGAGACAATGAGGTAGCAAAAATTCAAAATCACTTTTGGCATCATTTTTTCCACTCATCATATGATTCAAAATGACGTCAATGATGAACAATTTTTTTTTTATGACGAGGAACCCTTGCAGAGAAGGGTGAGAAAACCCCGGGTGGAGCTTCATGACCACCTTGCTTTTCAAGCTACTGACACACTCGTGCACCAGCGGGGTTTGATATCCCCTGTCTTCAATTCAACACCTTCACAACCACCCACTGGCCACGCGGGTAGTCAATGATGAATACAAAATACCTCCATGCTATATATATTGTAGAATATCCCTTCAAGCCAAACTCGATATTGAAAAAGAAGATTGGTCTGTTATTAGATAATTTTCAAGTGCTGTTACTGCCACTGTCATAGTCTGGCCGCAATTAAATATTAAAGATGTTAAATATCTCACAAAAAAAAAATGAATGAATGGCTGTGGAAGCATATTAAAATTTGTTTTATGTAATCTAGAAAATGATGTTAATTTCTTCCAAATTTATCATGCTTCCAAATTTACTACATATAAAAGACGGGTCAGCTGGGTTGGGTCCGATATCCAAGAAAACTTGCATTCCAAAACCGCCCCACATATTGCTCGGGTAGGGTTCGGGTCAACACAAATAGTAATTAGGTAAAAAAAAAAAAATTATGCACATACTCCGGTTCTGGATTTGGAGTAGGTATTGCCTTTTCCCCATCCGACTCCGTGAATCTGAATCCCATTAGGATAGATCACAGAAGATCGGATTCAGTAATGCCTAGATCCATCCAGAGTATGACCCGCCTACAATATTAAACACAATACGCTAGAGAGAGAGAGAGAGAGAGGTGATGTCATGTACAACTTTTGTTTTTAATTACTTCATTTTTATTGAATTGACTTGGAGAGGTGATGTTATCCACAAATTTTTTTTTTCTAATTACTTCATTTTTATTGAATTGACTTGGCTAATAAGTAGTCTACATTGAATAAATCTCAATTATTAGATCGAAAATTTAATCATCACGTTTTCTCAAATTAAGTATAGATAGAAGGTGAAGGAAGTATTGTGCATCAGTAGCACTGTAACAGTACTGTAGCACAATTAGGGATGTAATCGGATCGGATTTAGATCTGATAACTGACTGAATCTGAAATCCAATTAGTTTGGTATGTAGATTTGTATCTGAATCTGAGACGGAAATGAATCCTAATTAATCCAATTAATTCGGCATGTAGATTTACATATAAATCTGAGACCGAAATGAATCTGAAACCAAACAGCCTGTGTGTCAACCTGATTACATATAAAAATACATCCAATTAGCTATCTGTGTGTTACCTTCTTTTTCCATTCCATCCGACTTTGCTAGCTTGAATCCAGTTTGGCTAGATCCAATAAGGTTAGATTCAGTAATAACTAGATCCGACCCGAGTTGGACACTTTTACAAACTTACAATATTGACACACCCAAAACATAAATTTCATTACATTTTCCGGTTTGATATTATGTTTCTACATGGATAGCTTGGTTGCTCAACCTGATAAGAAAACAAGGTCCCACCTGGGGTTTTCCTTTCTTCGTTCCAAAAAAAACAACCCGGATCTGATTTATGCTTTTAGTACTGGGTTCAGTTTGGGGTCTAACCAGACCCATCATAAGAAAAACCATACCCGGGTCCTATATTTATATGGATTATATGAACCAGAACCCATCATACCCAGTAAATAATAGTTTTTATCTTTTTTTATATTAAAAAATTATGGATCTTAATTGGAACTCAGGTCGGGGCCTGGTCTTAGTATGAAATTTCACAAACCATACCTGGCTCCATGTTTTACGTAATCTAGAAAATGATGTTTCTTCCAAATTTATCATGCTTCCAAATTTACTACATATAAAAGACGGGTCAGCTGGGTTGGGTCCGATATCCAAGAAAACTTGCATTCCAAAACCGCCCCACATATTGCTCGGGTAAGGTTCGGGTCAACACAAATAATAATTAGGTAAAAAAAAAATTATGCACATACTCCGGTATTTGCACTCATAATATGTTGAGTATCCGTACGACACAAACCCGACCCATTGACAAAGAAAAGAAGTGTTTCTGATTCCTATTCATTGAGCTTAAACCAGACTAGTGGAGATGTACTAGGCTCCGGTTGTCTGGTAGGAGCAGCTAATGCACCTCACCTTGTGTTGGGACGTTACAGGTTCAAAACCCAATGGTATAGTAAAAATAAAATTAAGACGTCGAGATAAAATTGCTATTTTATGTTGTGACCAAGAAAACATATCATGCCCTCCATTTTTTTTTTTCCTTATATTCTGATTATGAATATTGCAGCTTAGCTTGTGGATCCTACTACACTCTAGTGTCTGATCCAACTAATTGGTTATTGGCTACTTAGAGTCTGATTCCGATTCAAATCATGATAAAATTCTGTTTCAAATCATGATAAAATTCGCATTTTCGCCCACCCTTAATATATCTTATTGAGATTCACAATCTTGCCAATCAATCGGTGAGGTATTGTGCACTAGTAGTGACTGTTTAACACAGTTGGGGATTCCAACAGATTGGATTTAGATCTGATAACTGACTGAATCTGAAATCCGATTAGTTGGATGTACAGATTTGCATTTGAATATGAGTATCCAACCTAATTAAATATAATATCTATCCAATTAGCTAATTGGATTTGGAGTAGGTATTGCCTTTTCCCCATCCGACTCCGTGAATCTGAATCCCATTAGGATAGATCACAGAAGATCGGATTCAGTAATGCCTAGATCCATCCAGAGTATGAGCCGCCTACAATCTTAAACACAATACGCTAGAGAGAGAGAGGTGATGTCATGTACAGCTTTTGTTTTTAATTACTTCATTTTTATTGAATTGACTTGGAGAGGTGATGTTATCCACAATTTTTTTTTCTTTCTAATTACTTCATTTTTATTGAATTGACTTGGCTAATAAGTAGTCTACATTGAATAAATCTCAATTATTAGATCGAAAATTTAATCATCACGTTTTCTAAAATTAAGTATAGATAGAAGGTGAAGGAAGTATTGTGCATCAGTAGCACTGTAACAGTACTGTAGCACAATTAGGGATGTAATCGGATCGGATTTAGATCTGATAACTGACTGAATCTGAAATCCAATTAGTTTGGTATGTAGATTTGTATCTGAATCTGAGACGGAAATGAATCCTAATTAATCCAATTAATTCGGCATGTAGATTTACATATAAATCTGAGACCGAAATGAATCTGAAACCAAACAGCCTGTGTGTCAACCTGATTACATATAAAAATACATCCAATTAGCTATCTTTGTGTTACCTTCTTTTTCCATTCCATCCGACTCTGTTAGCTTGAATCCAGTTTGGCTAGATCCAATAAGGTTAGATTCAGTAATAACTAGATCCGACCCGAGTTGGACACTTTTACAAACTTACAATATTGACACACCCAAAACATAAATTTCATTACATTTTTCGGTTTGATATATATGTTTCTACATGGATAGCTTGGTTGCTCACACATAATATATATGATTTAAGTGTAATAAAAAAAGTTATGTTACAAAAAACAGTGTAGAACAGTTGGTTCGAATCTTTTTGTTCTCACTCCATAAAACACAAGTATTTCTGCACAAGCCAGTGCAGACTTGTCTCATCTGGCTCGATCTTAGCTCAACTCACCTAGAGACCAAGTCCGAACTGGATCTAGAAACAAACGAGTCTAGCAAGCCAAAACTGTCTGTGTTCCATTCATTCGGCAGTATACCAGCCCTGATCATTAACAACCATAGTTCTGATTCAGTTAACATCTAACAACTTTTACAAGAGAAACGAGTATGCGAAATAATTTTGCCCCACCCATCTTCAACTATTTTTTATTTTACATTTTAGTGACAGTTCTGATTGTCACTATAAATAAACTCAACAGTGACCGAGTGTAAACCGTCACAGTTTTTTCATTTTCTTTTGTGAATCCATAGCATCGAGGTGAAAAGATCAAAGTGCAATATGATTGCACAAATATTTGTGCATTAAGCACCTCACCTCCCTCCATCTTGGGGGCAGGGCCTGTCAGGTGTGGGACCCAGGACCTGATGGAGGGTGATGGGGGTGCTTAATAAACAAATTTTTGACTCCAGATCGAGGTACATTTAAAAACACCCTAAAGTCAGTTAACATCCATTGCACGATTGGAGTCGAATCTGTCATCATCACAGAACCAATATTCACTGAGACAAGAGGTCTGTGCAAGTCTCTATGGCGGAGTCCTGAGTCAAGACCACACAAACTGAAGACTTTGAAAACAAAAAACAAATGGTTTGTTTGTTGCTTGGGCTTCAAGTGTTCCCATTATATAATTACAAAGATAATTTAGGTTGACTTGCTGGGTCCAGCACATATCCTATTTTAAGAAAATACAGTCATTTCACAAGCGAAGGGTGCCTATTTATAGGTGCATCAATCTCATCCAAGCATAGAAGAATAATTATAAATTCTTCCCTACTCAGATTTCCTTCTTCTTTCTACTGTATCTTTCTGTCATGGGGTTCTTCTCTTTGACATTGCTGCTCTTTTCTCTGTTATTAGGTGCATTGCCTGCATTAGCACAGCAATGTGGTAGTCAAGCAGGGGGTGCTGTGTGTTCAGGAGGGTTGTGCTGCAGCCAATATGGTTATTGTGGCAGCACCAGTGCCTACTGTGGAACTGGGTGCCAGAGCCAGTGCACTAGTGGCTTGAGTTCTTTCATTTCAGAGGCTATCTTCAACCAGATGCTGTTGCATCGGAATGATTCGGCTTGTCCTGCTCATGGATTCTACACTTACAATGCCTTCATTACCGCCGCTAATGCGTTTAGCGGCTTCGGCACTACAGGTGATGATGCCACTCGTAAAAGAGAAATTGCTGCCTTCCTTGGCCAGACATCCCATGAAACAACAGGTATGAGAAGATGAATAACCCCAAAGGAAATATGGCTACACAACTTAATGAGGATTGCTAATCTTGAGTATGTGATGTTCAAGACTGATCCTTCTTTAACTGTCATCTTTTTGCATGAAACCATTGTGTAGATTTTTTTTCTTTCGTTTACCACAGAAAGAAACCACACTCAGGATTAGCATGCTAGCGTCACTGTCGAATATTTTCCCTTTAGAAATCTGCAAAATTAGACATATCTTTCCATCGATCTTTTGTAATACAAGGACCAATATGACATTTGTAAATTCTTCATGCAGGTGGATGGGCAACTGCACCAGATGGAGCCTACTCTTGGGGGTACTGCTTTCTCCAAGAGCAAGGTAACCCAGGCGACTACTGTGTTGCCAGTACTCAATGGCCTTGTGCCTCTGGAAAGAAATACTATGGCAGAGGACCAATGCAAATCTCATAGTAAGACCTCTTCTAAGTTTTCACTTCAGTTTTCTTATTGAAAATTAATTCTAGACAGGTTGAGAAGGTCAAAGTTGAGTAGGATACGTAACTGGAGTGATCGCCTTCAAAAGCGATCACGCCTTCTAAATGTGGACACGTGTCTTTTCTTAAATGTTATGTCATTAACTTCGGATCTGCAAAATTCACTCGCTTGATAAGCGATTTATAATTGAAAAGCCTCTTTTTGTCTAGCTGATTAAATCCTCTCCCTTCAACCTAGCGAGTCACATACGTACTGATTAGCCACTTTTAAGGAGACATCTATCGGCTTCCGATGGGGACAAGTGCTGGCCTATATATATATATATATATATATATATATATATATATATATATATATATATATATATATATATATATATATATATATATATATTATAGTTATTGTTATTGAGATCAATTGCAAAATCTGCTGTTGCACCTGATGGACCCATCATCTGCTGTTGGCCCCACAGCAGATAGGCTGTTACCCCAAAGATTGTAGGTGTTCAGGTGCAGAAGCACACAAAACTGTCCAATCACAATGCACCTTGTCCTCCCTCTATATATTGGGATGGGTTGTATATATGCACACATTTTCCAAATTGGAACTGGTTCATAGACACCAAGACCAGTTTGGCTTCTCATCTAGAGGCCTTATCTCTTAATGTCAGTAATGGTATAGCTAAAAAAAACTGCCTAAAACATTATCTGTTTCAATTTTGCAGCAACTATAACTATGGGCCTGCTGGGGTAGCAATAGGGTCTGATTTGCTGAACAACCCTGATGCAGTTGCTACCGATCCAGTAATTTCATTCAAGACAGCCATATGGTTTTGGATGACTCCTCAATCACCAAAGCCTTCACCACACGCTGTCATCACTGGGCAATGGACTCCTACGTCTGCGGACACGGCTGCAGGGAGACTTCCCGGCTACGGTGTAATCACAAACATCATCAATGGAGGCCTGGAATGTGGCCATGGAACTGATTCCAGGGTTGCAGATAGGATTGGGTTCTACAAGCGGTACTGTGACATACTTGGGGTGAGCTATGGCAGCAACCTTGACTGCTACAGTCAGACATCCTTCGCATAGTAAGACCTCATAGTGAAGGCGGGAGCACAGATTTGGATAGTCCATATGACTTAGGATAAATAATATCCGACGACTCCTTGCTGCTTTCTGTAGCAAACTCTAATAACAGTTGGCAATAAGAATGTTAACTCTCTCTCTCTCTCTCTCTCTCTCTCTCACACACACACATATACGGCCACATCATAAAAGGTGCAAGCGTACGTAGTGACAAAAGTTTAAAACGCCATGCAATTTATCGGCCATGGGATGTGACTCTAAACGATGTGTTCAATCAAGGGGTACCATAACCATGTTCGCAAACTCGAGGTGCAGAAACTTGGCATTTGAACCAATTTTTTTTCTGATTATACTGTCTTAAGACAATATGGAGTTTGAAGGAAACATGCTATTTCTCACATGATTTGATTGTTTTATGTGTAACTTTGTAGCGCATCCTAGAGTTTTTTGGCATCTCCAATTTATATTTTGGTCAAAGCTATGCATTCCATTTAATTATCGAACTCAATGCTTCATGAAATTTTGTGCAATCCAACACCACCTAGCAAATGACTACATATCTCACTCTAAAACAAAAGCAAGAATCAACCAATTTCAAAGAATTTCTCAAAAGTAAACAAATCATACAGAAGATAGCCCAATCGCCTACTTTAAGATGAGTTTATTCGAACACGGTCCATCTTCCGATCGATCGTCCATGGTGGTGTCTAGCTAGAGAGAATGGAAAACAGAGAGGAATGGTCGTTCCTCTTTGGAGAAGGATATACAATTTAGTTTCATAGTGAATTTGAGAATGCAATTAGTCTTCACAGATTCCAACTTAATAGCAACTTATTCTCCTGTTTGAATATTAAGGCCTAGATAAAACTCACCGAAAGATCTGCTTCTGATCTTTCTACAGAGCCAAAACATGCCACCAATCACATGCTCCATATCTCTGTTGGAAAAAAAAACCTCACGTAGATATCTCGAAACACCTAAACACTCCTTTCCATGTGCATTCTCCCTTCGAATTCCAACCGGAAACCCTAAATTTTCACCACCAACAATTAGAAATCCTAATTCCACAAAAGACTCCTCAATTTCGCCAATCAACAATCAAGGTCATAAAAATATTGCACATTTTTTATGTGTTGCCGCTTGAGCACCCTCCACCTTTTCCATAACAGCCTGTCAACTGTGGGGTCCAACTGCAGATGGTGGGTGCTTAAGTGCAGCAGCACATTTGGAATGTACAATGTGATTTTCTGACGGGAGTCAATCTGCATCTATGATGTTTCAGGAATGATTGTAGGAAGATAAAGATGAATTTGAGAAATGAAACAAGGCAGGGGCGGATTTGTTCATCAGTGATAGGATAAGAGGATGATTATGGAAAAAACCCAAAAAACATGTTCCCTCACTTTATTTTGCTCCTTTAATTTATCATTAAAGTCTACCTTGGAGATAGGAGTGTAGCAGAAAATGTTCATATGGACTTTGTGTTTAACAAACTATGGCGCACTAGTATTTTTCGGTATCACCTAGAAGTAGATTGGTCAAAAGCTGGTAAGATGGCATTGACCATCATGGTTGGAGCCACTCTTTTATTTTCTATCCATTCAATCTTAGAATGTGGTTCACTAAAACAATGAGTACGTTATGATCAAATTGAGTTTAAAATCAACCTATCTATTAATAGCAAAAGTAGAGGGAGGATCAGGTGCAATGTGATCATACACTTTTAGTGTGTTGTTGTACCTGATGACTGGCCATCTTTGGGATACAGCATGTCATCTGTGAGGCTCAACAGCAGGTGGTGGGTGATTAGGTGCAGCACACATAAAGTGTGCAATCACATTGTGCCTGATCTCAATTAGCAACAATATCCGTGTGAAAAGTTCATACGATTTGCTTGCATCTCGTGGGATCAAAATCACATGCAATTCTATCTCGTATATGTCTGCTTGGCCTCAAATGAAAATCCTTCTCTCGTGGTTGTAAGAATGATTCCCATTTAACTCATTTCTCACATGCAAGCAAGCATGAGACAATGAGGTAGCAAAATTCAAAATCACTTTTGGCATCATTTTTTCCACTCATCATATGATTCGAAATGACGTTATCCACCTTGTTATTTGGAATTACATGATTTTAGTTCACACTAGATGAAATGACGTGACCTTGAATCATATGAGAAGCTAGCAAAGGTGGCCCTAATTGTGGATCCTTAAAATTTTTGAAACCAAAAAGAAGGGGTTTCAGGAAAAAAATTTAGAAAAGGATCTAAAATTCGGATCTGAATTTTAGAAATTGTGGGGTATGTTCTTCAAGGTTATGTGCTTTTCTTCCTCCAATGAGAAGAGATCAGTCAAACCAGAAGCTCCAAATCTTTGTTTCGGGGTGACAGCTCGCAAGTGTTCGTACCTCGTATGCGAATTCTATACAAAAATGCGAGCTCAATGGCAAGAGTCATCAAAGATCAGGAAAAATATGAAAATAAAGAAATATACAAATGTTAAGGCTTTCAACAATTAATAAACAAAATGAGCAATAAAGAAAACCGAATTTTCACCTTTGGGCTTAGGTAGCTCGTCCTATGTTGTTGATAAGCACGAGAGAACACAAGTGACACTTCAGCTAGGCACGGGCTCCAAAAAGAGATTAGATAAGAGATTGGGACCTAGGCTAAGCTAAGTAGGTTCAACTTGGCTAGTCGTACAGAGATTTTTGGCAAAGTAGGACTATAGCTAGGGTTTTGGACTCCAGATAGTAAAATAGGAGGGTGCCTCCCTAATTTATAGTTTTTATGGCGGATCCAAATATATTTATTACATATTTGAGATCTGTTATTTTGGATCCGATTCATATTCTGATGAACGACTCCTAATGAACATTTTTTTAACTAAGGGTTGAAATTTATCCAAGGCATGATGCCTAAAATAGGAGATTAATTTTTATAAAGAGGTTTAGAACTCAGAATATTCCATTCCGACTTTGGAAGGTGTCGATGACATATTTTCTGAAACTAGTGAAAACTACTTACGACAATTGTTGTGACGTCAATTGTTGCTGACGACAAATGTGATTTGTCATCAGCGATAGCTGCTGATGATGACGACTGTTGGGTACAAGCATAAAGACAATATGCTCGCAAAAATGACCTCATCAAGTAGTCAAGCACATAACAAGATAATTGAAGGAGCTTAGACGAATATTCAAAGTAAGTTTTTTGAACAATCTTCAGCCAATAATCAAATTGTAAATTCAATATCCAAGGCGTTAACAGTCCTTGTTCCTCACTGCCTTTTGGGCAACCAATAGCCTCGGTCATCAAACCCAGAACAGTTCAACTAAGTCACAATGTCAGACTAATATAAGGCATAGAATTCAGACACGGGACCGATAGCCAACATCAATGGATAGGCAACGCTTTGGGCATCCAAGGAGTGTTGCACAAAAATTAACAGTGACAACACTGACAAAATAAAAAGAAAAGAATGTCCAAAAACTGAACTGACTGGGATCAACAGAGTCGTTGGGATGTTTCACCAAACAACTGGTGTGCATTAAAGATTATGTACCAACAAACAATTTGGGAACAACACTTGGACCAGATTATATACCACAAAAAATTTGTGAAAGATCAATATCCCTTTCCCTAACAGGGATACTAAGAAGGTATTCATATATTTCATTCCACATAAACCAAAATAAAGTTGTATAATAGTCGGCTAATATAACAATACATGTTTTGATAAAAAACATTCCAATCAAACAATATAATAAATAACCAAGAAGAGAAGAAAGTTAAACGAGCATAGCTCTGGCGATGGAAAATGCTGGCAAAGATTCAATCCTCACACCTTCCTTCAACAACATGCGGATGGACCAGTCCAATAGTCGACGTCCGGCCATTCTTCCCTATGACAGTCCACACTCGACGTTGAACTCCCAAAGAGCTGAAGCCGATGGGGCAGACACCACGCAATCGATTTCTCAATTGGTGATTTCACAATAACCAAGCAAGAAGGGTCCCCTTCTTCTTTACTTTCCTGACTATTTACAGGCAGCAATGGAGACGAGGAACAACATTCTTTTTTGGGGGGACTAGGGTTGCCACCCCTGGAGCCAATAAGAGGGATCCAAGGTCCAACAACTATTTTTGGACCTAATGAGCTCTCTTAGTTCCCAACAACTATTTTTGGGAACCCAAGGAGATCGGAATAGTAAAGTACATAAACATACCCAAATCCAATACAGAAAAATCTACTCAGACAAACCATTGCACCCATCAATAGTCTAAATGGATCCTAACATGATATTGAAGCCAAATCTGGGTCCACAGAGGGAATC
The DNA here is from genome assembly GCF_984573655.1 of Nuphar pumila. NCBI lineage: Eukaryota > Viridiplantae > Streptophyta > Magnoliopsida > Nymphaeales > Nymphaeaceae > Nuphar > Nuphar pumila. The sequence continues at coordinate 13,706 of NW_028323178.1, read as the reverse complement.
CAAAAAAAACCAAAAAGTTAAAATTTTTAATTACTAAAATTATCATAAATCCTAAATATTTACTAGATACTCAAATAATAATTTTTGAACAAAAATTAATATATGGAGTTGCCAAAATAAATTTTAGAAGCCCAAAATTAACATTTTGGTCCTACAAGTTTGATTCTGACATGAGCTTGGCTTTCGTATTCGGGTTTGATGATAAATCTTTCCTGAACATGTCTTCAAAACGTCCTCTTCGAGATCATTCAAATGTGTTACATCAGACGATAAGATGTTGATGTCACTTCTGAGAAAGTGGTTAACTACGGAAGACAATTCAACATGACAGTGATGATGACAATTATTGTGTCTTTAGCAGCTGAAAGCTTGTTTTCCCTATAACTTTTGATCCTGATGTCGAATTGACTTAATTTTTGTTTATTTAATAAGCAGAAAATCTTCTCTTTAATTCTTCTTTTGGTAAAAAAACCTAAAAAAGTTATTTTAAAGGCCAAAAATCAAATTGAAGTTAACTTTATTTTGGAGTAACCTTAAAGATATGAATTTTTGGTATGAAAAAAATCTCAGTAAAAAATTAAGTGTTTACAAATGCATATCTTTGTTGTCGAGTGTGTGTGAAGCTTGATTGATAACAAAAAAGTAGATACATTAGCTTTGAAAAAGAGTGAAAGATTGACTCTGACCAAGTTTTCTTTAAAAAAAAATCTTATAAATAACAAAAACATAGACGACTTAATGATGCAAGATGATAGCTAAATGCATATAGCTCAACATGAGGGTCTCTCTGTGATGCATGTTTTATAGGTAGAGAGGTCTAGCCAAACGAGGTTAGTCTGGAGACTAAGCTAATACCTTGTTTTACACGAGGGCTTTCCTTGAACTCGGTGATTGTGAGCGAGAAGTTTTGCTGAGCGAGGTTAGATAAAGATAAAACAAGTATCTTGTCGTTGAAAATTGTACGAAATACGACTGATGATTTTTTATTAAGGCATAGACTTTCTTTTGAAAAGACAAAGACAGAGACAAGCTTTTTGGGGTAAAAAACATAAAAAAGATTACGATGTTTTATTTGAAAAGGGGATGGATGATGCCATTTTCAAAGATGCACCTTTGAAAAAAGATTGGGTCTATGCCATCTCGAGATAAAAGAACAATTATATTTTTTGGTTTTTCAATTTTTTTGAGTTTTTGAATGATAAGGTAAAAAGTCAAGATCAAAATCACCTACCAAAAAATTAGGTATCACTACCCAGTTCTTGATTGGGCTCATGATCATTCGCCTTATTGGAGTCTCCAGCTATAGAAGGAGAACCTGCATCAAAAGACATAGCAGAAAACATAGAATCCAATTCTAAGGTTTCAAGATCTGAGTCTATGACCATGTTATCCCCTTGGTTTTCTGAGTTTTCCTGAGGAAATAAGAAATTGTGATTCATCTAATTAGGTGGAATGGGGATAGGTCCTATTTTTTGAAGAATCCATTTGGAAAAGGTCACGCATCCCAAAATTGGCCCATTATGAATCAAAGGGCCTTAGTAAACTTATCTGCCATGGGATGTGATGTTTAAAATGCCATGCAATTTATCTGCCATGGGATGTGACTCTAAACCATGTGTTCAATCAAGGTGTACCATAACCATGTGGAGTTTGAAACTTGGCATTTGAACCAAATTTTTTCATGATTATACTGTCTTAAGACAATATGGAGTTTGAAGGAAAGATGCTATTTCTCACAAGATTTCATTGTTTTATGTGTAACTTTGTAGGGCATCCTAGAGTTTTTTGGCATCTCCAATTTATATTTTGGTCAAAGCTATGCATTCCATTTAATTATCGAACTCAATGCTTCATGAAATTCTGTGCAATCCAACACCACCTAGCAAATGACTACATATCTCACTCTAAAACAAAAGCAAGAATCAACCAATTTCTCAAAACTAAACAAATCATACAGAAGATGGCCCACTCGCCTACTTTAAGATGAGTTTATTCGAACACGGTCCATCTTCCGATCGATCGTCCATGGTGGTGTCCAGCTAGAGAGAATGGAAAACAGAGAGGAATGGTCGTTCCCCTTTGGAGAAGGATATACAATTTAGTTTCATAGTGAATTTGGGAATGCAATTAGTCTTCACAGATTCCAACTTAATAGCAACTTATTCTCCTGTTTGAATATTAAGGCCTAGATAAAACTCACCGAAAGATCTGCTTCTAATCTTTCTACAGAGCCAAAACATGCCACCAATCACATGCTCCATATCTCTGTTGGAAAAAAAAACCTCACGTAGATATCTCGAAACACCTAAACACTCCTTTCCATGTGCATTCTCCCTTCGAATTCCAACCGGAAACCCTAAATTTTCACCACCAACAATTAGAAATCCTAATTCCACAAAAGACTCCTCAATTTCGCCAATCAACAATCAAGGTCATAAAAATATTGCACATTTTTTATGTGTTGCCGCTTGAGCACCCTCCACCTTTTCCATAACAGCCTGTCAACTGTGGGGTCCAACTGCAGATGGTGGGTGCTTAAGTGCAGCAGCACATTTGAAATGTACAATGTGATTTTCTGACGGGAGTTAACCTGCATCTATGACGTTTCGAGAATGATTGTAGGAAGATAAAGATGAATTTGAGAAATGAAACAAGGCAGGGGTGGATTTGTCCATCAGTGATAGGATAAGAGGATGATTATGGAAAAAACCCAAAAAACATGTTCCCTCACTTGATTTTGTTCCTTTAATTTACCATTAAAGTCTACCTTGGATGTAGAAGTGTACCAGAAAATGTTCATATGGACTTTGTGTTTAACAAACTATGAAAATCCTTCTCTCGTGGTTGTAAGAGTGATTCCCATTTAACTCATTTCTCACATTGCAAGCAACATGAGACAATGAGGTATCAAAATTCAAAATCACTTTTGGCATCATTTTTTCCACTCTCGAAATGACGTTATCCACCTTGTGATTTGAAATTACATGATTTTAGTTCACACTAGATGAAATGACGTGACCTTGAATCACATGAGAATAGCAAAGGTGGCCCTAATTGTGGAACCCCAAAATTTTTTAAAGCAAAAAGAAGGGGTTTCAAGAGAAAAATTTATTAAAGGATCCGAAATCAATATATGAATTTTAGAAATTGTGGGGTATGTTCTTCAAGGTTACGTACTTTTCTTCCTCCAATGAGAAGAGATCAGTCAAACCAGGAGCTCCAAATCTTTGTTTCGGGGTGGCAGCTCGCGAGTGTTCGTACCTCTTATGAGAATTCTATACGAAAATGCGAGCTCGATGGCAAGAGTCATCAAAGATAAGGAAAAATATGGAAATAAAGAAATATACGAATGTTAAGGCTTTCAACAATTAGTAAACAAAATGAGCAGTAAGGAAAACCGAATTTTCACCTTCGGGCTTAGGTAACTCGTCCTATGTTGTTGATGAGCATGAGAGAACACAAGTGACACTTCAGCTAGGCACGGGCTCCAAAAAGAGATCAGATAAGAGATCTAGGACCTAGGCTAAGCTAAGTAGGTTCAATTTGGCTAGTCGTACAGAGATTTTTGGCAAAGTAGGATTGTAGCTAGGGTTTTGGACTCCATATACTAAAATAGGAGGGTGCCTCCCTATTTTATAGATTTTTTGATGGATCCAAATACATTTGTTAAATATTTGAGATCTGTTATTTTGGATCCAATTCATATTCTAATGAACGACTCCTAATGAACAACTTTTTAACGAAGGGTTAAAATTTATCCAAAGCATGTTACCTAAAATAGGAGATTAATTTTTATAAAAAGGTTTTGAACTCGGAATATTCCATTTTGACTTGCCGATGACATATTTTTTGAAGCTAGTGAAAACTACTGACAACAATTGTTGTGACATCAAATGTTGCCGACGACAAAAGTGATTTGTCATCAGCGACAGCTGATGATGATGACGACTGTTGGGTACGGGAACAACCTAGGATACAAGCACTAAAGACAATATGCTCGCAAAAAATGAACTCATCAAGTAGTCAAGCACATAACAAGATAATTGAACAACGAGCTTAGACCAATATTCGAAGTAAGTTTTATGAACAATCTTCAGCCAATTATCAAATTGTAAATTCAATATCCAAGGCGTTAACAGCCCTTGTTCCTCACTGCCTGTTGGGCAGCCAATAGCTTCGGTTATCAAACCCAAAACAATTAAACTAAGTCACAATGCCAGACTAATATAAGGCATAGAATTTAGACATGGGACCGATAGCCAGCATCAAGGGATAGGCAACGCTTTGGGCATCCAAGGAGGGTTGCACGAAAATTAACAGTGACAACACTGAAAAATAAAAAGAAAAGAATGTCCAAAAACTTAACCGGCTGGGATCAACAGGGTCGTTGGGATGTTTCACCAAACAATTGGTGTGCGTGAAAGATTATGTACCACCAAACAATTTGGGAACAACACTTGGACCAGATTATATACCACGAAAAATTCATGAAAGATCAATATCCCTTTCCTAAAGAACAATACTAAGAAGGCATTCATACATTTCATTCCACTTAAACCAAAATAAAGTTGTATAATAGTCGGCTAATATAACAATACATGTTTTGATAAAAAACGGTCCAATCAAACAATATAATAAACGACCAAAAAGAGAAGAAAGTTAAACAAGCATAGCTTGGGCGATGGAAAATGTTGGCAAAGATTCAATCCTCACACCTTCCTTCAACAACACGCGGATGGACCGGTCCAATAGTCGACGTCCGCAATTCAATGACAGTCCACACTCGACGTTGATCTCCCAAAGAGCTGAAGTTGATGGGGGCAGACACTACTCAATCGATTTCTTAATTGGCGATTTCACAATAACCAAGCAAGAAGGGTCCCCTTCTTCTTCACTTTGCTGACTAGTTACACGCAACATTGGAGACGAGGAACAACATTCGTTTTTTGGGGGACTAGGGTTGCCACTCCTGGAGCCAATAAGAGGGATCCAGGGTCCAACAACTATTTTTAGACCCAATGAGCTCTCTTAGTTCCCAACAACTATTTTTGGGAACCTAAGGAGATCCAAATAGTAATGTACATAAGCATACCCAAATTCAATACAGAAAAATCTACTAAGACAAACCACTACACCCATCAATAGTCACTACAAGAAAAAAGCGGATTAGCGACGAACGCTATCCGTCGTTAATCCATCGCTAACGTGTTTAACGATGGATTAACGATGGAAATCGACCGTCATATAATCTTGGTCGCTAAAATACGACATAATTTATATGTCGTCAATCCGTCGCTAATTAGTGATGGATAATGTTTGTCGCTTAACTGTCGTTAAATAAGGACAGGTTTAGTTTTGCAAAGGAATGTATCCCGTCGCTAAAATTTAATGATGAATATGTATCTGTCACTAATGTTCATCACCAATTGAGAAAGGGATTAGCGACGGATTAAATTCTATCACAAAACATTGACTGATTTAAATTGGCAACGAATATTAGTGACAAATATTATCCATCGCTAATCCATCGCAAATTTTAAAAAAAAAATAAAAAAGTTTTTGAAATATAAATATCGATAAGAATTTCTCGTTATATAATTTATATAACCTGTATATAAAAAATAAAGTACACATAAAAAATACATATACAAAGCAGGTGAAACAAATTTAACACAAGTTATAAGTTGCAGTACAGTCCTTGCCAAGTTCTAATTAGTTACAAGTATGTGAAACAAATTAAACAGAGGAATCTAATCCTTGCCAAGATTCGGAGCATCATCCTCTTTATTGTCTCTATCTGCCCCTCCATCCATGCCTTTATCAGCTCCTCTACGTTGATCATCTCCAGCATCCTACAAGAAAACTGAAATGTTAGTATTGATAAACAAAATATAATGAAATAAATTATATGCAATGCACCTAGTCTAATACAATCAAAGTAAATGGCTGAATGACACATAAACCAGCAATAAAGTGAAGGACAATAACAGAATTTAGATATGTGTTCTAAGACTGAAAAAAAAATCATAGTGATTCAATCATGCAGATATGTGTTCTAAGGTTGTCAAGAAAATGTCACAGTGATTCACACATGCATATAATGTTTATAAGGTTGTCAAATAAATGTGTTATGTATCACAATCATGCATATATATGTTATAAGGCAGTCAAAAAACTTTCATAGTGATGAAATCATGCTTATATGTGTTCTAAGGTTTTCAAAAAACTTTCATAGTGATTCAATCATGCATATATGTGTTCTAAGGCAGTAAAAAAATTTCATAGTGATTCAATCATGCATATATGTGTTCTAAGGCAGTAAAACAATTTCATAGTGATGAAATCATGCTTATATGTGTTCTAAGGTTGTCAAAAAACTTTCATAGTGATTCAATCATGCATATATGTGTTATAAAGTTGTCAAAAAACTTTCATATTGATTCAATCATGCATATATGTGTTATAAGGCAGTCAAAAAACTTTCATATATGCTAATATCATGCTCATATGTGTTCTAAGGTTGTCAAAAAACTTTCATAGTGATTCAATCATGCTCATATAGGTTCTAAGGCAGTAAAAAATCTTTCATAGTTATTCAATCATGCATATATGTGTTTTAAGGTTGTCAAAAAACTTTCATAATGATTCAGTCATGCATATATGTGTTATAAAGCAGTCAAAAAACTTTCATATATGCTAATATCATGCCCATATGTGTTCTAAAGTTGTCATAGTGATGAAAGAATGCTTGTATGTGTTCTAAGATTGTCAAAAAAATTTATAGTGATTCAATCATGCATATATGTGTTATAAGGCAGTCAAAAAATTTTATAGTGATGAAACAATGCTTATATGTATTCAATCATGCATATACTAGCTTGAAATCTAATGACATAAAACAAATTACATGAATCTTTATACCTGACGGACACTTGAGCTCATGTTGAATTCAGACGAAGTTTCTCTGTCCCAAAAAAAGTTGCATAACTCATTATGGACAAGGTTGAGTATGACTTCATGTAAAAAGTTATGCATTTTGTCCTCAAGACACTGACAAACACCATCCAAAGATATAACAGGGTCAATCGGACGGTGAGAGTTGATGCTGGCAGGAAAAACTCTCAGAGCCCTGGTTGTAGGAGGCAACGACTGGTGTGATGTTCATGTTACTCTCAAACCTAAACACACGACCTTTTGTGGATTCACCTGTTACAGTCACCCATGCTGCAGGATCTAAAGGTGGATGCTGAGTAGAGTTATCGCCATATCGCTCTATCATCTGTTGTTCGTATGACTCCTACAAAGTAATGATTACAATATAAATTAAAAATTTCAATGTTTATGATATTGTAATTCATAGTAACTTGTATATTATAATGTTTATTAATACAATAAATACATACCGATGTCGTTCTTGCCTTCTCTGATATAAACTCTCTTATGCTCTTACGTTTATGTGTTTTAACAAACACATCCTTGTAAGGCACAATGCCTCCTTTTTCTGCTTCCTGTAAGGTTAAATGATAAAAAAATCAATTAAAAAGTATGCAGAAATACTTATAAATTGGACAATATATATATTAATGAGTTATCATTTTCTTCAGGTGGCTCCCAAAAGTCCTAGATCTATCTGTGTGTAGTTGGGCATCTTCACTCGGTTTTGTGCAGCTTTTGCTGAGCGGTTTCAAAATTCATTGCTCGCCCACTTGTCGCACATTTCCTCCCAATAATCTCTCCTGACGGTAGAAGGGCCATGGCCCTTCCACTACAGTGGATCATCTATCCCTCTAGCTGCTTTTATTGTTGCAGTATTCATATTATGCAGCATGTTGGTAAATCAATTGGCAACCAACCACCTTCTGCCACACTATCCTGGCGTTCTTCTCCTCGTTCGCAGTCGCGAATTGATGCGAAACCTAAAAATACTTTCAGAAAGTTAACACACATGACTATAACAAAAAATTAAATATGAAACACATTAGTTATAATAAACGATTGCATACCATAAATGAGCACAATAATTGTCCAACACCTCCTTCGAGTACTGTTTCCATTGAGCGATCAGTCCTGAAAGAAGCTGCAGTACTGACTTTTTAATTTTTTATACTACTTCTTGTAGCTCGAACCTTGCGTTGCACATGAATTGATACACATTAACAATCGACTATCGATATACACTCTTTATAAGATAAGTATTGGACAAATGACAATGAAATACTTATAGTCGACTATCGATATACATTATTTGAATGAGTCAGCGTATGTCAAACTGAGAAGACCCTGTATCCGGCGTTGTCTCGTGACATGTATGAATAGATGGTGTAGGTGGGTCATGTGTAGACGAAACATCACCTATAGAAAATTGAGTTAGAAATTCACACAATGCACATTGAAACTAATCAAGTATACAATTAGTTAAATGATATACCTATCGAAGTAGCCTGTGAAGATGAAGGCTGAGACTAGCTACCACTGGGTGCTCGAACACTATGACCTACACGAACCATATCTATATCATCATGGATACATAATCAAATTGAAAACAACTTCATGCAATATATTCAAATCATTGCATTACATTGCAATATACTTAAATAATTCAAATCATTTACATCAAATCATTGCAATATATTGCAATGATTTAAATCATTCACATCAAACATTGCAATACATTTAAATCATTCATATCAAACATTGTCATACATTCAAATCATTGCAATGCATTTCAATATATTCAAATCATTTAAATCATTCACATCAAACATAAGGTATGTATTACAAAATGTATTTCACTAGCTCGAGTATGCTTCATCATCACTTATTTGACTTTCATATTCTTTTTCTTCCTCTTTTTTCAGTTCGTCCTCTTCTTCTTCATTGGACGCCCATCCACTTAGTATATCATTTGGATCACATTCTTTCATATGTATGTCATCGGACAATGGAGATGTCACATGCAGACCATGTGTGACATCGTGACCATAAGAGAAGTTATACATATCATCTGATTAATAGTAATCACCCTCTTCAAAAATCTTGTCTTCCTGTAATTGATCATACTCGAGGTATAGTTTAGACTTCACCTTGCAAACTGCTCACCATTCATTTCTATCTGAATTTCTTGTATTCGGATATGAAGTATAGTAAACTTGTTGAGCTTGCGATGCTAATATGAATGGTTCATATGTTTCAAACCTTGATTTATGATTCACCTCCACAATACCTGAAGCTTTGTTGACTCTTGTTGTTGTGGGATCAAACCAATGGCACTTGAATAAAGTTACCCTGTTATTTATACCTAAGTAAGTCAACTCTATTATTTATTCTACAACACCATAGTAGTCAAGTTCATTTTCACTGTAACTGCAACCCTTAACACATACGCCCCTATTGTTTACACCGTAGTCTTTTATATAGAATCGATAACCATTTACGATGTATCTGTTGTAACATTGCACAACTTTGGTCGGACCATTTTATAAATCACGTATTCCTTGGTCCTTAACATCACCATGATGGACCTACAAGCATAAACAATGACTGTAATTACGACCAATTAAATAACATATTATTATTTACATAAAAAGAATGCATGTCATCGTCCTTACCAACTCTTTCAACCATACCACAAACTTATTTTCACGTTCTTTTTATAATTCTGAATCAGTGAGATGGGGAAGTTCTCTTCGCAACTCTAGATCAAATCGTCTGCACTTAACAAATAATTATATTACAGAACCATATAGGTAGAGAACTTAGTATAACATATTATGTATACTTACTTGATGTAGGGGTCGATCTTTAAGCAATTAAAAATAATATAGATTTGTGTTACATCTCGCTCTCGATCTTCCAAGAGTCTTGACCAACAACTGCCAAAGGCATTATCAATTCGTTTAAATATCGATAGTTTGTTAGCCACAATAACTTATTCTCCATCATCATTACGAGGTAGGCAAGTGTAATGTGTTGGAATGTGAGGCTCAAAGTACATAGATGAGAAATTTGAAATCTCTTCTAAAGTGTACGCCTCACAAATTGAACCTTCAACTCTTGCTTTATTCTGAACCTTTCTTTTGAGATCAAACATGCATTTGTCAATAATATACATCTCATAATACAATAAATTTCTAATAGTATTAGAGAAAAAAAAAACTTTCAAATGGGTACATCCACCGATATTACACAGGACCACCAACCATAAGTTCATATGGCAAGTGTATGATCACATGTTCCATAACGTCGAACAAATGTTGGAGAAAATATCTTCTCTAGTTGACAAATAGTAGTGACAACAGAATTTTCTAGATTTTTTACCTCAGTTACTATAACTTCTGATGCATACAATGTTCTTAAAAATTTACTCAACTCGGATAATACCCCTTATATAGGTTTGTCTAACATGTCATGTAATGCTAGGGGAATCAACCGTTGCATGATAACATGACAATCATGGCTCTTAAACCCATATAATTGTCTCTCGTCTATCTTCACATCCCAAGCAATGTTAAAGACGTATCCATATGGAAATCTCAACTGTCTCAATCACTGGCATATCTGCTTTACTTGATTTGGTCCAAGCACATACCTTGCTTTTGGTTTCAATACTTTGCCATTATACTCTTTGAGTTCCAATTCTGGTCTTTTACATATTACTTTTAAATTCATACAGGCCTTCGGATTATCCTTCATTTTTCCTTTAACATTCATTAATGTATTGAACACATTATCAAACACATTTTTCTCTACATGCATCACATTCAAATTATGTTGTATCAATAAGTTCGGCCAATATGGTAGTTCCCAAAATATAAGTTTCTTTGTCCAATTATGATCCTTCCCAAATCCAAGGAAGGGCCTCATACTATAGGCATCTGTCAGTCCATATGGAAAGTATCACAATCGTCCTAAAATCTTTATGCCAGACAACCATGTAGGTGAACCTTCTATTTCAATTGTGCCTGCTTTGAACGCATTCTTTTGTTGTCAGAACAAATGGTCGTTAGGTAGAAATTGATGGTGACAATCAAACCAACATGACTTCCTTCTATGCGTCAATCTAAAAGATTATGTATCCTCTATGCAGTACAGACACGCCAACCTCCCATGTGTGCTCCAACCAGATAACATACTATATGTAGAGAAGTCACTAATTGTCCATAGAACAACAACATTCATATTAAAGTTTTGTTTTTTGTGGGCATCTGTTATCATTGCAAAATTTTACTTTTGCAAGTCAAACTGATCTTTGAAAAAAAATTTGAAAATAACTCACCTCTGTTTTAAGATGCAGGATAATTCCGAAGAATGGAACTCATCTGTCGGTATGAGGTTCAACCATTCTTGGCACCATAACCAGGGATAATTGAACCAAGGATCAACCACGTGCTTTGCTTTACTCAACCATCTAAATTGATGTTTTATTCCTAAATGTATAAAGAATCAGACATGTACTATGACTTAGAAAGATTTTGATTTGAAAAACATGATGTACGCTTGAAATACTTTAAAATATTTGGAACAGGAGACACCTTAAAAATCGTGAACCATGTTGAGAGAAAGAAAATTGATTTCTGAAGAAATCTTGATATTTTAGGAAAATCAGTTTTTAAGAGAACTCAAAATGACATAGAGAAAATAGATTTCTTTGAATTTAAACTTTGAAATCAAGAATATTATAACTTGGAAAATCGATTTTGAGATTTAGAAAAGCATTTGGAAATCCCTTGAAAATCGTTTTTAATGAAAAAGAAAACTTAATGTTTTGGGAAAAATAAATTTCTGAAAAAATTTCTGGACAACTTTGAGAAATCGATTTTTTTGAAATTGGATTCTTGATTTGATCAAAAAAAGGCGCATGTAGCCTTCTAAAATCCTTTTCATGATGCATTCTAACCTAGATGATGAATGAATGCTATCTTGTGAAAATATTCTTTTTGAAGAAATTTTGAGAAAATTATTTGAAAAAGGAATTTATGTGCCTTATAGAATTTCCATAGAATAAATTCTCTACATATCCCTGACTATGGCCACGAATACGTATGGAATATAGTTCATTTGATTCTAAAGGGAGAAAAATATTTAGAAATTCTTGAAATATGCGATGGTTTTTTAAGATAGCCTAAGAGTGTAGGCCGATTGTGGCTTAGAAAAAGATGATAAATTTGGGTTTCGTTCGTATTCTGACTATTGCTACAAATACGAAACCCAACGAGTTTATCAACTCCTTAGAATCTAGTGCACATGTCATTCGTGTAGACCATTGTGAGTTTGAATATGCATAAATCATCATTCATCACACACTAACATCATTTATTGAAAAATAAACTATATGCAATGCAACCCTATTCTAAGCAAAAAAAGTAAATTCTTATTCTAAATTTACATTTAATTTACATTACTAATTGAATTAAAATAAAAGAAAATACAGTCTTGAATATCCCTGCAAAAATAGAAAACTTGTTAGTGAAAATATGTCGGGTTTTCTGGATTTATCCAATAATATCTAGAAATTACTAGATTTATCTGGATATAAGTATTTTTTCATGTTTCCCTGAGATAAACATAATAAAAGATGATATAAAATTGAGTAAATAATAAAAAATAAATAACTTTAAAATTTAGAATTTGGAGAAAATGACAAAATTATCCCTAAAAATAAGACTATGGCCTTGAAATTAGGGTTTTTAGAAAAGATTTTAGTAAAACTTTGGATTTAGGGCTCAAATAGATTCAAATAAACACCAAATCGGGGGTGAAGCACTTTAGCATAATTATAAACAAGATAAAACCCTAAAAATTTGAAAAACATGCATAAAAATTCGAAATATTACAAAAAGAGCAATTTTTTACAGTGTTTTACTTGAACCGGGACTTCGTGGGCATTCTCTTTTTTGTAGTTTAATTAAATAAAGCCTCAAACGAATCCCAAAATAAAAAAAAATAAGCATATACACTTTTGATAACCCTAAAATTAAACTAAAATTAAAAAATAGAATTTTTGAAGTTATTCTAATACAAAAATTGAATAAAAATGAAAAAAATACGTGAGATACACAAAGTTTTATACTCGAATATGGTATCAAACTACCATAAAAATTTGTAAACTATTACACAAAGATACTAGACAAAATAATAAAGATTTTTCTATTTTATAGATTTGAAAAAGCATCTCTGGTTAGGGAGATATCACTCTGGCAATATGCGCTTAATTTTGGCAAACACGTAACAACTCAAAAATAGGCAGTTTTGATTTTGGTTTAATTAAAAATAACAAACAGTATTCAAAAATTATATAAATGAGACTGATAAAATTAGACATGTTGTTGAATCCATGACTTTTTATGGATCATCAATCAGATTTTCGGTTAGGGTGGTACGATTCACGTAAGTTGGCCTAGGGTTTGAATAATACGTAACAGCTTGATAGAAACAGATTCTGATTTCTGATAGAGGAAAAATATCAAACCATGGAAAAATAGAAAAATTTAATAGGAAATACTAGACATCAAAACCAAAACTATTGCAACTTACAGATCATCAATCAGATCTCTGACGAGGGAGATATTGCCTTGGCAAGTTATTCCTAAATCCACATAGCGAATTCATGGTTTAAAAAATAAGCTTGGTTTTCTGTTTTTTTGACAGGGTTCCAGAACCCAATATAACCCCATTTTTTTACAGGAAATCACTGGCATATTCATGGT